>NW_027476100.1:1037500-1097500 GCF_051020955.1 Megalopta genalis
TGTTCTGATTGTTGATGTTCTTGTTGTTGATGTTGTTGTTGTTCTTGTTGTTCTTGTTGTTGTTGTTGTTGTTCTGGTTGTTGTTGTTGTTGTTGTTGTTCTTGCTGTTCTTGTTGTTCTTGTTGTTGTTGATGTTGTTGTTGCTCTTGTTGCTCTTGTTGCAGTTGTTGTTCCGGTTGTTGATGTTCTTGTTGTTCTTGTTCTTGTTGTTGTTGTTCTGGTTGTTCTTGTTGTTCCGGTTGTTCTTGTTGTTGTTGTTGTTCTTGTTTTTGTTGTTCTTGCTGTTCTTGTGCTTGTTGCTCTTGTTGTTCTTGATGTTCTTGTTGTTGTTGTTGTTGTCCTTGTTGTTCTTGTTGCTCTTGTTGTTCTTGTTGTTCTTGTTGTTCTTGTTGTTCTTGTTGTTCTTGTTGTTCTTGTTGCTCTTGTTGTTCTTGTTGTTCTTGTTGTTCTTGTTGTTCTTGTTGTTCTTGTTGTTCTTGTTGTTCTTGTTGTTCTTGTTGTTCTTGTTGTTCTTGTTGTTCTTGTTGTTCTTGCTGTTCTTGTTCTTGTTGTTCTTGTTGTTCTTGTTGTTCTTGTTGATCTTGTTGTTCTTGTTGTTCTTGTTGCTCTTGTTGCTCTTGTTGCTCTTGTTGCTCTTGTTGCTCTTGTTGCTCTTGTTGCTGTTGTTGTTCTTGTTGTTCTGATTGTTGATGTTCTTGTTGTTCATGTTGTTGTTGTTCTTGTTGTTCTTGTTGTTGTTGTTGTTGTTCTGGTTGTTGTTGTTGTTGTTGTTCTTGCTGTTCTTGTTGTTCTTGTTGTTGTTGATGTTGTTGTTGTTGTTGCTCTTGCTGTTCTTGTTGTTCTTGTTGTTCCTCTTGTTGTTCTTCTTCTTGTTGTCGTTGTTCTTGTTTATGTTATTCTAGTTGTTGTTGTTGATCTTGTTGTTCCTGTTGTTGTTGTTGTTCTTGTTGTTCTTGTTGTTGTTGTTCATGTAGTTCTTCTTGTTGTTGTTCTTGCTGTTCTTGTTCTTGTTGTTCTTGTTGTCCTTGCTGTTCTTGTTGTTGTTGTCCTTGTTGTTCTTGTTGTTCTTGTTGTTCTTGTTGTTCTTGTTGATCTTGTTGTTCTTGTTGTTCTGGTTGATGATGTTCTTGTAGTTCATGTTGTTGTTGTTCTTGTTGTTGTTGTTGTTGTTGTTCTGGTTGTTGAGGTTCTTGTTGTTCATGTTGTTGTTGTTCTTGATGTTCTTGTTGTTCTTGTTGTTCTTGTTGTTCTTGTTGTTCTCGTTGTTCTTGTTGTTCTCGTTGTTCTTGTTGTTCTTGTTGTTCTTGTTGTTCTTGTTCTTGTTGTTCTTGTTGTTCTTGTTGTTCTTGTTGTTCTTGTTGTTCTTGTTGTTCTTGTTGTTGTTGTTGTTGTTCTGGTTGTTGTTGTTGTTGTTCTTGCTGTTCTTGTTGTTGTTGTTGTTGTTGTTGATGTTGTTGTTGTTGCTCTTGCTGTTCTTGTTGTTCTTCTTGTTGTTCTTCTTGTTGTTGTTGTTGTTCTTGTTTATGTTATTCTTCTTGTTGTTGTTCGTGTTGTTCCTGTTGTTGTTGTTGTTCTTGTTGTTCTTGTTGTTGTTGTTCATGTAGTTCTTCTTGTTGTTGTTCTTGCTGTTCTTGTTCTTGTTGTTCTTGTTGTCCTTGCTGTTCTTGTTGTTATTGTTGTTGTTGTCCTTGTTGTTCTTGTTGTTCTTGTTGTTCTTGTTGTTCTTGTTGTTCTTGTTGATCTTGTTGTTCTTGTTGTTCTTGTTGTTCTTGTTGCTCTTGTTGCTCTTGTTGCTCTTGTTGCTCTTGTTGCTCTTGTTGCTCTTGTTGCTCTTGTTGCTGTTGTTGTTCTGGTTGTTGATGTTCTTGTTGTTCATGTTGTTGTTGTTCTTTTTGTTGTTGTTGTTGTTGTTGTTGTTGTTCTTGGTCTTGTTGTTCTTGTTGTTCTTGTTGTTCTTGTTGTTCTTGTTGTTCTTGGTGTTCTTGTTGTTCTTGTTGTTCTAGTTGTTGTTGTTGTTGTTGTTGTTCTTGTTGTTCTCGTTGCTCTTGTTGTTCTTTTTGTTCTTGTTGTTCTTGTTGTCCTTGTTGTTGTTGTTGCTTTTGTTGTTCTTGTTGTTCATGTTGTTGTTGTTCTGGTTGATGTTGTTGTTCTTGTTCTTGTTTTTCTTGTTGTTCTTGTTGTTCTTGTTGTTATTGTTGCTCTTGTTGCTCTTGTTGTTCTTGTTGTTCTTCTTGTTCTTGTTATTCTTATTGTCCTTGTTGTTCTTGCTGTTGTTGTTCCCGTTGTTCTTGTTGTTGTTGTTCTTGTTGTTGTTGTTGTTGTTCTTGTTCTTGCTGTTCATGTTGTTGTGGTTCTGGTAGATGTTGTTGTTCTTGTTCTTGTTGTTCTTGTTGTTCTTGTTGTTCTTGTTGTTCTTGTTGTTCTTGTTGTTCTTGTTGTTCTTGTTGTTCTTGTTGTTCTTGTTGCTCTTGTTGTTCTTGTTGTTCTTGTTGTTCTTGTTGTTCTTGCTGTTCTTGTTGTTCTTGTTGTTGTTGCTGTTCTTGCTGTTCTTGTTGCAGTTGCTGTTTTTGTTGATCTTGTTGTTCTTGTTGTTCTTGTTGTTGTTCTTGTTGTTGTTGTTGTTCTTGCTGTTCTTGTTGTAGTTGTAGTTGTTGTCCTTGTTATTGTTGTAGTTCTTGTTGTTCTTGTTGTTCTTGTTGTTCTTGTTGTTCTTGTTGTTCTTGTTGTTCTTGTTGTTCTTGTTGTTCTTGTTGTTCTTGTTGTTTTTGTTGATCTTGTTGTTCTTATTGTTCTTGTTGTTCTTGTTGTTCTTCTTGCTGTTCTGGTTGTACTTGTTGTTCTTGTTGTTCTCGTTGTTCTCGTTGTTCTCGTTGTTCTCGTTGTTCTCGTTGTTCTCGTTGCTCTCGTTGTTCTTGTTCTTCTTGTTGTTCTTGTTGTTCTCGTTGTTCTCGTTGTTCTCGTTGTTCTCGTTGTTCTCGTTGCTCTCGTTGTTCTTGTTCTTCTTGTTGTTCTTGTTGTTCTTGTTGTTCTTGTTGTTCTTGTTGTTCTTGTTGTTCTTGTTGATCTTGTTGTTCTTGTTGTTCTTGTTGTTAATGTTGTTCTTGTTGTTCTTCTTGTTGTTGTTCTAGTTGTCCTTGTTGTTGTTGTTCTTGTTGTTCTTGTTGTTCTTGATGTTCTTGTTGTTCTTGTTGTTCTTGTTGTTCTTGTTGTTCTTGGTGTTCTTGTTGTTCTTGTTGTTCTTGTTGTTCTTGTTGTTCTTGTTGTTCTTGTTGTTCTTGTTGTTCTTGTTGTTCTTGTTGTTTTGGTTGTTGATGTTCTTGTTGTTCTTGTTGTTCTTGTTGTACTTGTTGTTGTTGTTCTTGTTGTTCTTGTTGTTCTTGTTGTTCTTGTTGTTGTTGTTGTTCTTGCTGTTCTTGTTGTTCTTGTTGTTCTTGTTGTTCTTGTTGTTCTTGTTGTTCTTGTTGTTCTTGTTGTTCTTGTTGTTCTTGTTGTTCTCGCTGTTCTTGTTGTTCTTGTTGTTCTTGGTGTTCTTGTTGTTCTTGTTGTTGTTCTTGCTGTTCTGGTTGTTCTTGTTGTTCTTGTTCTTCTTGTTGTTCTCGTTGTTCTCGTTGTTCTCGTTGTTCTCGTTGTTCTCGTTGTTCTCGTTGTTCTCGTTGTTCTTGTTGTTCTTGTTGTTCTTGTTGTTCTTGTTGTTCTTGTTGTTCTTGTTGTTCTTGTTGTTCTTGTTGTTCTTGTTGTTCTTGTTGTTCTTGTTGTTCTTGTTGTTCTTGTTGTTCTTGTTGTTCTTGTTGTTCTTGTTGTTCTTGTTGTTCTTGTTGTTCTTGTTGTTCTTGTTGTTCTTGTTGTTCTTGTTGTTCTTGTTGTTCTTGTTGTTCTTGTTGTTCTTGTTGTTCTTGTTGTTCTTGTTGTTCTTGTTGTTCTGGTTGTTGATGTTCTTGTTGTTCATGTTGTTGTTGTTCTTGTTGTTCTTGATCTTCTTGTTGTTCTTGTTGTCGTTGTTGTTCTTGTTGTTCTTGTTGCTCTTGTTGCTCTTGTTGCTCTTGTTGCTCTTGTTGCTCTTGTTGCTCTTGTTGCTCCTGTTGCTGTTGTTGTTCTTGTTGTTCTGGTTGTTGATGTTCTTGTTGTTCATGTTGTTGTTGTTCCTTTTGTTCTTGTTGATGTTGTTGTTGTTGTTCTGGTTGTTGATGCTCTTGTTGTTCATGTTGTTGTTGTTCTTGATGTTCTTGTTGTTCTTGTTGTTCTTGTTGTTCTTGGTGTTCTTGTTGTTCTTGTTGTTCTAGTTGTTGTTGTTGTTCTTGTTGTTGTTCTCGTTGTTCTCGTTGTTCTCGTTGTTCTCGTTGTTTTTGTTGTTCTTTTTGTTCTTGTTGTTCTTGTTGTCCTTGTTGTTGTTGTTGCTGTCGTTGTTCTTGTTGTTCATGTTGTTGTTGTTCTGGTTGATGTTGTTGTTCTTGATCTTGTTTTTCTTGTTGTTCTTGTTGTTCTTGTTGTTCTCGTTGTTCTCGTTGTTTTTGTTGTTCTTTTTGTTCTTGTTGTTCTTGTTGTCCTTGTTGTTGTTGTTGCTGTCGTTGTTCTTGTTGTTCATGTTGTTGTTGTTCTGGTTGATGTTGTTGTTCTTGATCTTGTTTTTCTTGTTGTTCTTGTTGTTCTTGTTGTTCTTGTTGTTCTTGTTGTTCTTGTTGTTATTGTTGCTCTTGTTGCTCTTGTTGTTCTTGTTGTTCTTCTTGTTCTTGTTATTCTTTTTGTCCTTGTTGTTCTTGCTGTTGTTGTTCCCGTTGTTCTTGTTGTTGTTGTTGTTGTTGTTGTTGTTGTTGTTGTTCTTGTTCTTGTTGTTCATGTTGTTGCGGTTCTGGTAGATGTTGTTGTTCTTGTTCTTGTTGTTCTTGTTGCTCACGTTGTTCTTGTTGTTCTTGTTGTTCTTGCTGTTGTTGTTCCTGTTGTTGTTGTTGTTCTTGCTGTTCTTGTTGTTGTTGTTCTTGCTGTTCTTGTTCTTGTTGCTCTTGTTGTTCTTGTTGTTCTTGTTGTTCTTGTTGTTCTTGTTTTTGTTGTTCTTGTTGTTGTTGTTGTTCTTGCTGCTCTTGTTGTTCTTGTTGTTCTTGTTGCTCTTGTTGCTCTTGTTGTTCTTGGTGTTCTTGGTGTTCTTGTTGTTCTTCTTGTTCTAGTTGTTGTTGTTGTTGTTCTTGTTGTTGTTCTTCTTGTTCTTCTCGTTGTTCTTGTTGTTCTTGTTGTTCTTTTTGCTGTTCTTGTTGTTCTTGTTATTCTCGTTGTTCTCGTTGTTCTCGTTGTTCTCGTTGTTCTCGTTGTTCTCGTTGTTCTCGTTGTTCTCGTTGTTCTCGTTGTTCTCGTTGTTCTCGTTGTTCTCGTTGTTCTCGTTGTTCTCGTTGTTCTCGTTGTTCTCGTTGTTCTCGTTGTTCTTGTTGTACTTGTTGTTGTTGTTCTTGTTGTTCTTGTTGTTCTTGTTGTTCCTGTTGTTCTTGTTGTTCTTGTTGTTCTTGTTGTTCTTTTTGTTCTTGTTGTTCTTGTTGTCCTTGTTGTTGTTGTTGCTGTTGTTGTTCTTGTTGTTCATGTTGTTGTTGTTCTGGTTGATGTTGTTGTTCTTGATCTTGTTTTTCTTGTTGTTCTTGTTGTTCTTGTTGTTCTTGTTGTTCTTGTTGTTCTTGTTGTTATTGTTGCTCTTGTTGCTCTTGTTGTTCTTGTTGTTCTTCTTGTTCTTGTTATTCTTTTTGTCCTTGTTGTTCTTGCTGTTGTTGTTCCCGTTGTTCTTGTTGTTGTTGTTGTCGTTCTTGTTCTTGTTGTTCATGTTGTTGCGGTTCTGGTAGATGTTGTTGTTCTTGTTCTTGTTGTTCTTGTTGCTCACGTTGTTCTTGTTGTTCTTGTTGTTCTTGCTGTTGTTGTTCCTGTTGTTGTTGTTGTTCTTGCTGTTCTTGTTGTTGTTGTTCTTGCTGTTCTTGTTCTTGTTGCTCTTGTTGTTCTTGTTGTTCTTGTTGTTCTTGTTGTTCTTGTTGTTCTTGTTTTTGTTGTTCTTGTTGTTGTTGTTGTTCTTGCTGCTCTTGTTGTTCTTGTTGTTCTTGTTGCTCTTGTTGTTCTTGTTGTTCTTGGTGTTCTTGGGGTTCTTGTTGTTCTTCTTGTTCTAGTTGTTGTTGTTGTTGTTCTTGTTGTTGTTCTTCTTGTTCTTCTCGTTGTTCTTGTTGTTCTTGTTGTTCTTTTTGCTGTTCTTGTTGTTCTCGTTATTCTCGTTGTTCTCGTAGTTCTCGTTGTTCTCGTTGTTCTCGTTGTTCTCGTTGTTCTCGTTGTTCTCGTTGTTCTCGTTGTTCTCGTTGTTCTCGTTGTTCTCGTTGTTCTCGTTGTTCTCGTTGTTCTCGTTGTTCTCGTTGTTCTCGTTGTTCTCGTTGTTCTTGTTGTACTTGTTGTTGTTGTTCTTGTTGTTCTTGTTGTTCTTGTTGTTCTTGTTGTTCTTGTTGTTCTTGTTGTTCTTGTTGTTCTTGTTGTTCTTGTTGTTCTTGTTGTTCTTGTTGTTCTTGTTGTTCTTGTTGTTCTTGTTGTTCTTGTTGTTCTTGTTGTTGTTGTTGTTCTTGCTGTTCTTGTTGTAGTTGTTGTTGTTGTCCTTGTTGTTGTTGTAGTTCTTGTTGTTCTTGTTGTTCTTGTTGTTCTTGTTGTTCTTGTTGTTCTTGTTGTTCTTGTTGTTCTTGTTGTTCCTGTTGTTCTTGTTGTTCTTGTTGTTCTTGTTGTTCTGGTTGTTGATGTTCTTGTTGTTCATGTTGTTGTTGTTCTTGTTGTTCTTGATGTTCTTGTTGTTCTTGTTGCTCTTGTTGCTCTTGTTGCACTTGTTGCTGTTGTTGTTCTTGTTGTTCTGGTTGTTGATGTTCTTGTTGTTCATGTTGTTGTTGATCTTGATGTTCTTGTTGTTCTTGTTGTTCTTGTTGTTCTTGTTGTTCTTGGTGTTCTTGTTGTTCTTGTTGTTCTTGGTGTTCTTGTTGTTCTTGTTGTTGTTCTTGCTGTTCTGGTTGTTCTTGTTGTTCTCGTTGTTCTTGTTGTACTTGTTGTTGTTGTTCTTGTTGTTCTTGTTGTTCTTGTTGTTCTTGTTGTTCTTGTTGTTCTTGTTGTTCTCGTTGTTCTCGTTGTTCTCGTTGTTCTCGTTGTTCTCGTTGTTCTCGTTGTTCTCGTTGTTCTCGTTGTTCTCGTTGTTCTCGTTGTTCACGTTGTTCTCGTTGTTCTCGTTGTTCTCGTTGTTCTTGTTGTACTTGTTGTTGTTGTTCTTGTTGTTCTTGTTGTTCTTGTTGTTCTTGTTGTTCTTGTTGTTCTTGTTGTTCTTGTTGTTCTTGTTGTTCTTGTTGTTCTTGTTGTTCTTGTTGTTCTTGTTGTTCTTGTTGTTCTTGTTGTTCTTGTTGTTCTTGTTGTTCTTGTTGTTCTTGTTGTTCTTGTTGTTCTTGTTGTTGTTGTTGTTCTTGCTGTTCTTGTTGTAGTTGTTGTTGTTGTCCTTGTTGTTGTTGTAGTTCTTGTTGTTCTTGTTGTTCTTGTTGTTCTTGTTGTTCTTGTTGTTCTTGTTGTTCTTGTTGTTCTTGTTGTTCTTGTTGTTCTTGTTGTTCTTGTTGTTCTTGTTGTTCTTGTTGTTCTTGTTGTTCTTGTTGTTCTTGTTGTTCTTGTTGTTCTTGTTGTTCTTGTTGTTCTTGTTGTTCTTGTTGTTCTTGTTGTTCTTGTTGTTCTTGTTGTTCTTGTTGTTCTTGTTGTTCTTGTTGTTCTGGTTGTTGATGCTCTTGTTGTTCATGTTGTTGTTGTTCTTGTTGTTCTTGATGTTCTTGTTGTTCTTGTTGTCGTTGTTGTTCTTGTTGTTCTTGTTGCTCTTGTTGCTCTTGTTGCTCTTGTTGCTCTTGTTGCACTTGTTGCTGTTGTTGTTCTTGTTGTTCTGGTTGTTGATGTTCTTGTTGTTCATGTTGTTGTTGTTCTTGATGTTCTTGTTGTTCTTGTTGTTCTTGTTGTTCTTGTTGTTCTTGGTGTTCTTGTTGTTCTTGTTGTTCTTGGTGTTCTTGTTGTTCTTGTTGTTGTTCTTGCTGTTCTGGTTGTTCTTGTTGTTCTTGTTCTTCTTGTTGTTCTCGTTGTTCTCGTTGTTCTCGTTGTTCTCGTTGTTCTCGTTGTTCTCGTTGTTCTCGTTGTTCTCGTTGTTCTCGTTGTTCTCGTTGTTCTCGTTGTTCTTGTTGTCCTCGTTGTTCTCGTTGTTCTTGTTGTTCTTTTTGTTCTTGTTGTTCTTGTTGTCCTTGTTGTTGTTGTTGCTTTTGTTGTTCTTGTTGTTCATGTTGTTGTTGTTCTGGTTGATGTTGTTGTTCTTGTTCTTGTTTTTCTTGTTGTTATTGTTGCTCTTGTTGCTCTTGTTGTTCTTGTTGTTCTTCTTGTTCTTGTTATTCTTATTGTCCTTGTTGTTCTTGCTGTTGTTGTTCCCGTTGTTCTTGTTGTTGTTGTTCTTGTTGTTGTTGTTGTTGTTCTTGTTCTTGCTGTTCATGTTGTTGTGGTTCTGGTAGATGTTGTTGTTCTTGTTCTTGTTGTTCTTGTTGTTCTTGTTGTTCTTGTTGTTCTTGTTGTTCTTGTTGTTCTTGTTGTTCTTGTTGTTCTTGTTGTTCTTGTTGTTCTTGTTGCTCTTGTTGTTCTTGTTGTTCTTGTTGTTCTTGTTGTTCTTGCTGTTCTTGTTGTTCTTGTTGTTGTTGCTGTTCTTGCTGTTCTTGTTGCAGTTGCTGTTTTTGTTGATCTTGTTGTTCTTGTTGTTCTTGTTGTTCTTGTTGTTGTTCTTGTTGTTGTTGTTGTTCTTGCTGTTCTTGTTGTAGTTGTAGTTGTTGTCCTTGTTATTGTTGTAGTTCTTGTTGTTCTTGTTGTTCTTGTTGTTCTTGTTGTTCTTGTTGTTCTTGTTGTTCTTGTTGTTCTTGTTGTTCTTGTTGTTCTTGTTGTTTTTGTTGATCTTGTTGATCTTATTGTTCTTGTTGTTCTTGTTGTTCTTCTTGCTGTTCTGGTTGTTCTTGTTGTTCTTGTTGTTCTCGTTGTTCTCGTTGTTCTCGTTGTTCTCGTTGTTCTCGTTGCTCTCGTTGTTCTTGTTCTTCTTGTTGTTCTTGTTGTTCTTGTTGTTCTTGTTGTTCTTGTTGTTCTTGTTGTTCTTGTTGTTCTTGTTGTTCTTGTTGTTCTTGTTGTTCTTGTTGTTCTTGTTGTTCTTGTTGATCTTGTTGTTCATGTTGTTCTTGTTGTTAATGTTGTTCTTGTTGTTCTTCTTGTTGTTGTTCTAGTTGTCCTTGTTGTTGTTGTTCTGGTTGTTATTGTTGTTCTTGTTGTTCCGGTTGTTCTTGTTGCTCTTGTTCTTGTTGTTCTTGTTGTTCTTGCTGTTCATGTTGTCTTGCTGTCCTTGTTGTTCTAGTTGTTCTTGTTGTTCTTGTTGTTCTTATTGTTGTTGTTCTAGTTGTTCATGTTGTCTTGTTGTCCTTGTTGTTCTAGTTGTTCTTGTTGTTCTTGTTGTTCTTATTGTTGTTGTTCTAGTTGTTCTTGTTGTTGTTGTTCTGGTTGTTCTTGTTGTTCTTGTTGTTCCGGTTGTTCATGTTGTTGTTCTTGTTGTTCTTATTTTTGTTGTTGTTGTTGTTTTTCTTGCTGTTCTTGTTCTTGTTGTTCTTGCTGGTCATGTCGTTCTTGTTGCTGTTGTTGTTGTTGTTGTTTTTGTCCTTGTCGTTCTTGTTGTTCTTGTTGTTCTTGTTGTTCTTGTTGTTCTTGTTGTTCTTGTTGTTCTTGTTGTTCTTGTTGTTCTTGTTGTTCTTGTTGTTCTTGTTGTTCTTGTTGTTCTTGTTGTTCTTGTTGTTCTTGTTGTTCTTGTTGTTCTTGTTGTTCTTGTTGTTCTTGTTGTTCTTGTTGTTCTTGTTGTTCTTGTTGTTCTTGTTGTTCTTGTTGTTCTTGTTGTTCTTGTTGTTCTTGTTGTTCTTGTTGTTCTTGTTGTTCTTGTTGTTCTTGCTGTTCTTGTTCTTGTTGTTCTTGTTGTTCTTGTTGTTCTTGTTGATCTTGTTGTTCTTGTTGTTCTTGTTGCTCTTGTTGCTCTTGTTGCTCTTGTTGCTCTTGTTGCTCTTGTTGCTGTTGTTGTTCTTGTTGTTCTGATTGTTGATGTTCTTGTTGTTCATGTTGTTGTTGTTCTTGTTGTTCTTGTTGTTGTTGTTGTTGTTCTGGTTGTTGTTGTTGTTGTTGTTCTTGCTGTTCTTGTTGTTCTTGTTGTTGTTGATGTTGTTGTTGTTGTTGCTCTTGCTGTTCTTGTTGTTCTTGTTGTTCTTCTTGTTGTTCTTCTTCTTGTTGTCGTTGTTCTTGTTTATGTTATTCTAGTTGTTGTTGTTGTTCTTGTTGTTCCTGTTGTTGTTGTTGTTCTTGTTGTTCTTGTTGTTGTTGTTCATGTAGTTCTTCTTGTTGTTGTTCTTGCTGTTCTTGTTCTTGTTGTTCTTGTTGTCCTTGCTGTTCTTGTTGTTGTTGTCCTTGTTGTTCTTGTTGTTCTTGTTGTTCTTGTTGATCTTGTTGTTCTTGTTGTTCTGGTTGATGATGTTCTTGTAGTTCATGTTGTTGTTGTTCTTGTTGTTCTTGTTGTTGTTGTTGTTGTTGTTCTGGTTGTTGAGGTTCTTGTTGTTCATGTTGTTGTTGTTCTTGATGTTCTTGTTGTTCTTGTTGATCTTGTTGTTCTTGGCGTTCTTGTTGTTCTTGTTGTTCTAGTTGTTGTTGTTGTTGTTGTTCTTGTTATTCTTGTTGTTCTTGTTGCTCTTGTTGCTCTTGTTGCTCTTGTTGCTCTTGTTGCTCTTGTTGCTCTTGTTGCTCTTGTTGCTCTTGTTGCTGTTGTTGTTCTGGTTGTTGATGTTCTTGTTGTTCATGTTGTTGTTGTTCTTTTTGTTGTTGTTGTTGTTGTTGTTGTTGTTCTTGGTCTTGTTGTTCTTGTTGTTCTTGTTGTTCTTGTTGTTCTTGTTGTTCTTGGTGTTCTTGTTGTTCTTGTTGTTCTAGTTGTTGTTGTTGTTGTTGTTGTTCTTGTTGTTGTCCTCGTTGTTCTCGTTGTTCTTGTTGTTCTCTTTGTTCTTGTTGTTCTTGTTGTCCTTGTTGTTGTTGTTGCTTTTGTTGTTCTTGTTGTTCATGTTGTTGTTGTTCTGGTTGATGTTGTTGTTCTTGTTCTTGTTTTTCTTGTTGTTATTGTTGCTCTTGTTGCTCTTGTTGTTCTTGTTGTTCTTCTTGTTCTTGTTATTCTTATTGTCCTTGTTGTTCTTGCTGTTGTTGTTCCCGTTGTTCTTGTTGTTGTTGTTCTTGTTGTTGTTGTTGTTGTTCTTGTTCTTGCTGTTCATGTTGTTGTGGTTCTGGTAGATGTTGTTGTTCTTGTTCTTGTTGTTCTTGTTGTTCTTGTTGTTCTTGTTGTTCTTGTTGTTCTTGTTGTTCTTGTTGTTCTTGTTGTTCTTGTTGTTCTTGTTGCTCTTGTTGTTCTTGTTGTTCTTGTTGTTCTTGTTGTTCTTGCTGTTCTTGTTGTTCTTGTTGTTGTTGCTGTTCTTGCTGTTCTTGTTGCAGTTGCTGTTTTTGTTGATCTTGTTGTTCTTGTTGTTCTTGTTGTTGTTCTTGTTGTTGTTGTTGTTCTTGCTGTTCTTGTTGTAGTTGTAGTTGTTGTCCTTGTTATTGTTGTAGTTCTTGTTGTTCTTGTTGTTCTTGTTGTTCTTGTTGTTCTTGTTGTTCTTGTTGTTCTTGTTGTTCTTGTTGTTCTTGTTGTTCTTGTTGTTTTTGTTGATCTTGTTGCTCTTGTTGTTCTTGTTGTTCTTGTTGTTCCTGTTGTTCTTGTTGTTCTTGTTGTTGTTGTTGTTCTTGTTGTTGTTCGTGTTGTTCTTGTTGTTGTTCTTGTTTTTGTTGTTCTTGTTGTTGTTGCTGTTCTTCCTGTTCTTGTTCTTGTTGTTCTTGTTGCTCTTGTTGTTCTTGTTGTTCTTGCTGTTCTTTCTGTTCATGTTGTTCTTGTTGTTCTTGTTGTTATTGTTGCTCTTGTTGCTCTTGTTGTTCTTGTTGTTCTTCTTGTTCTTGTTATTCTTTTTGTCCTTGTTGTTCTTGCTGTTGTTGTTCCCGTTGTTCTTGTTGTTGTTGTTCTTGTTGTTGTTGTTGTTGTTCTTGTTCTTGTTGTTCATGTTGTTGTGGTTCTGGTAGATGTTGTTGTTCTTGTTCTTGTTGTTCTTGTTGCTCATGTTGTTCTTGTTGTTCTTGTTGTTCTTGCTGTTGTTGTTCCTGTTGTTCTTGTTGTTGTTGTTGTTGTTGTTGTTGTTCTTGCTGTTCTTGTTCTTGTTGCTCTTGTTGTTCTTGTTGTTCTTGTTGTTCCTGTTGTTCTTGTTGTTCTTGTTGTTGTTGTTGTTCTTGTTGTTGTTGTTGTTGTCCTTGTTGTTCTTGTTGTTCTTGTTGTTCTTGTTGTACTTGTTGTTCTTGTTGTTCTTGTTGTTCTTGTTGTTCTTGTTGTTCTTGTTCTGGTTGTTGTTGTTCTGGTTGTTCCGGTTGTTCTTGTTCTGGTTGTTGTTGTTCTGGTTGTTCTTGTTGTTGTTGTTCTTGTTTTTGTTGTTCTTGTTGTTGTTGTTGTTGTTGTTCTTACTGTTCTTGTTCTTGTTGTTCTTGTTGTTCTTGTTGTTCTTGTTGTTCTTGTTGTTCTTGTTGTTCTTGTTGTTCTTGTTGTTCTTGTTGTTCTTGTTGTTCTTGTTGTTCTTGTTGTTCTTGTTGTTCTTGTTGTTCTTGTTGTTCTTGTTGTTCTTGTTGTTCTTGCTGTTCTTGTTCTTGTTGTTCTTGTTGTTCTTGTTGTTCTTGTTGATCTTGTTGTTCTTGTTGTTCTTGTTGCTCTTGTTGCTCTTGTTGCTCTTTTTGCTGTTGTTGTTCTTCTTGTTCTGATTGTTGATGTTCTTGTTGTTCATGTTGTTGTTGTTGTTGTTCTGGTTGTTGTTGTTGTTGTTCTTGCTGTTCTTGTTGTTCTTGTTGTTGTTGATGTTGTTGTTGTTGTTGCTCTTGCTGTTCTTGTTGTTCTTGCTGTTCTTCTTGTTGTTCTTCTTCTTGTTGTTGTTGTTCTTGTTTATGTTATTCTTGTTGTTGTTGTTGTTCTTGTTGTTCCTGTTGTTGTTGTTGTTCTTGTTGTTCTTGTTGTTCTTGTTGTTGTTGTTCATGTAGTTCTTCTTGTTGTTGTTCTTGCTGTTCTTGTTCTTGTTGTTCTTGTTGTCCTTGCTGTTCTTGTTGTTATTGTTGTTGTTGTCCTTGTTGTTCTTGTTGTTCTTGTTGTTCTTGTTGATCTTGTTGTTCTTGTTGTTCTTGTTGTTCTTGTAGCTCTTGTTGCTCTTGTTGCTCTTGTTGCTCTTGTTGCACTTGTTGCTGTTGTTTTTCTTGTTGTTCATGTTGTTGATGTTCTTGTTGTTCATGTTGTTGTTGTTCTTGTTGTTCTTGATGTTCTTGTTGTTCTTGTTGTCGTTGTTGTTCTTGTTGTTCTTGTTGCTCTTGTTGCTCTTCTTGCTCTTGTTAGTGTTGTTGTTCTTGTTGTTCTGGTTGTTGATGTTCTTGTTTTTTATGTTGTTGTTGTTCTTTTTGTTCTTGTTGTTGTTGTTGTTGTTGTTCTTGTTATTCTTGTTGTTCTTGTTGCTCTTGTTGCTCTTGTTGCTCTTGTTGCTCTTGTTGCTCTTGTTGCTCTTGTTGTTCTGGTTGTTGATGTTCTTGTTGTTCATGTTGTTGTTGTTCTCTTTGTTGTTGTTGTTGTTGTTGTTCTTGGTCTTGATGTTCTTGTTGTTCTTGTTGTTCTTGATGTTCTTGTTGTTCTTGTTGTTCTTGTTGTTCTTGTTGTTCTTGGTGTTCTTGTTGTTCTTGTTGTTCTTGGTGTTCTTGTTGTTCTTGTTGTTGTTCTTGCTGTTCTGGTTGTTCTTGTTGTTCTTGTTCTTCTTGTTGTTCTCGTTGTTCTCGTTGTTCTCGTTGTTCTCGTTGTTCTCGTTGTTCTCGTTGTTCTCGTTGGTCTCGTTGTTCTCGTTGTTCTCGTTGTTCTTGTTGTTCTTGTTGTTCTTGTTGTTCTTGTTGTTCTTGTTGTTCTTGTTGTTCTTGTTGTTCTTGTTGTTCTTGTTGTACTTGTTGTTCTTGTTGTTCTTGTTGTTCTTGTTGTTCTTGTTGTTCTTGTTGTTCTTGTTGTTCTTGTTGTTCTTGTTGTTCTTGTTGTTCTTGTTGTTCTTGTTGTTCTTGTTGTTCTTGTTGTTCTTGTTGTTTTGGTTGTTGATGTTCTTGTTGTTCTTGTTGTTCTTGTTGTACTTGTTGTTGTTGTTCTTGTTGTTCTTGTTGTTCTTGTTGTTCTTGTTGTTCTTGTTGTTCTTGTTGTTGTTGTTGTTCTTGCTGTTCTTGTTGTTCTTGTTGTTCTTGTTGTTCTTGTTGTTCTTGTTGTTCTTGTTGTTCTTGTTGTTCTTGTTGTTCTTGTTGTTCTTGTTGTTCTTGTTGTTCTTGTTGTTCTTGTTGTTCTTGTTGTTCTTGTTGTTCTTGTTGTTCTTGTTGTTCTTGTTGTTCTTGTTGTTCTTGTTGTTCTTGTTGTTCTTGTTGTTCTTGTTGTTCTTGTTGTTCTTGTTGTTCTTGTTGTTCTTGTTGTTCTTGTTGTTCTTGTTGTTCTTGTTGTTTTGGTTGTTGATGTTCTTGTTGTTCTTGTTGTTCTTGTTGTACTTGTTGTTGTTGTTCTTGTTGTTCTTGTTGTTCTTGTTGTTCTTGTTGTTCTTGTTGTTGTTGTTGTTCTTGTTGTTCTTGTTGTTCTTGTTGTTCTTGCTGTTCTTGTTGTTCTTGTTGTTCTTGTTGTTCTGGTTGTTGATGTTCTTGTTGTTCATGTTGTTGTTGTTCTTGTTGTTCTTGATGTTCTTGTTGTTCTTGTTGCTCTTGTTGTTCTTGTTGTTCTTGTTGCTCTTGTTGCTCTTGTTGCTCTTGTTGCTCTTGTTGCACTTGTTGCTGTTGTTGTTCTTGTTGTTCTGGTTGTTGATGTTCTTGTTGTTCATGTTGTTGTTGTTCTTGATGTTCTTGTTGTTCTTGTTGTTCTTGTTGTTCTTGTTGTTTTTGTTGTTCTTGGTGTTCTTGTTGTTCTTGTTGTTCTTGGTGTTCTTGTTGTTCTTGTTGTTGTTCTTGCTGTTCTGGTTGTTCTTGTTGTTCTCGTTGTTCTCGTTGTTCTCGTTATTCTCGTTGTTCTCGTTGTTCTCGTTGTTCTCGTTGTTCTTGTTGCTGTTGTTGTTCTTGTTGTTCTGGTTGTTGATGTTCTTGTTGTTCTGGTTGTTGTTGTTCCTTTTGTTCTTGTTGATGTTGTTGTTGTTGTTGTTCTGGTTGTTGATGCTCTTGTTGTTCATGTTGTTGTTGTTCTTGATGTTCTTGTTGTTCTTGTTGTTCTTGTTGTTCTTGTTGTTCTTGTTGTTCTCGTTGTTCTTGTTGTTCTTGTTGTTCTTGTTGTTCTTGTTGTTCTTGTTGTTCTTGTTGTTCTTGTTGTTCTGGTTGTTGATGTTCTTGTTGTTCATGTTGTTGTTGTTCTTGTTGTTCTTGATGTTCTTGTTGTTCTTGTTGTCGTTGTTGTTCTTGTTGTTCTTGTTGCTCTTGTTGCTCTTGTTGCTCTTGTTGCTCTTGTTGCACTTGTAGCTGTTGTTGTTCTTGTTGTTCTGGTTGTTGATGTTCTTGTTGTTCATGTTGTTGTTGTTCTTGATGTTGTTGTTGTTCTTGATGTTCTTGTTGTTCTTGTAGTTCTTGTTGTTCTTGTTGTTTTTGTTGTTCTTGGTGTTCTTGTTGTTCTTGTTGTTCTTGGTCTTGATGTTCTTGTTGTTCTTGTTGTTCTTGATGTTCTTGTTGTTCTTGTTGTTCTTGTTGTTCTTGGTGTTCTTGTTGTTCTTGTTGTTCTTGGTGTTCTTGTTGTTCTTGTTGTTGTTCTTGCTGTTCTGGTTGTTCTTGTTGTTCTTGTTCTTCTTGTTGTTCTCGTTGTTCTCGTTGTTCTCGTTGTTCTCGTTGTTCTCGTTGTTCTCGTTGTTCTCGTTGTTCTTGTTGTTCTTGTTGTTCTTGTTGTTCTCGTTGTTCTCGTTGTTCTTGTTGTTCTTGTTGTTCTTGTTGTTCTTGTTGTTCTTGTTGTTCTTGTTGTTCTTGTTGTTCTTGTTGTTCTTGTTGTTCTTGTTGTTCTTGTTGTTCTTGTTGTTCTTGTTGTTCTTGTTGTTCTTGTTGTTCTTGTTGTTCTTGTTGTTCTTGTTGTTCTTGTTGTTCTTGTTGTTCTTGTTGTTCTGGTTGTTGATGTTCTTGTTGTTCATGTTGTTGTTGTTCTTGTTGTTCTTGATCTTCTTGTTGTTCTTGTTGTCGTTGTTGTTCTTGTTGTTCTTGTTGCTCTTGTTGCTCTTGTTGCTCTTGTTGCTCTTGTTGCTCTTGTTGCTCTTGTTGCTCCTGTTGCTGTTGTTGTTCTTGTTGTTCTGGTTGTTGATGTTCTTGTTGTTCATGTTGTTGTTGTTCCTTTTGTTCTTGTTGATGTTGTTGTTGTTGTTGTTCTGGTTGTTGATGCTCTTGTTGTTCATGTTGTTGTTGTTCTTGATGTTCTTGTTGTTCTTGTTGTTCTTGTTGTTCTTGGTGTTCTTGTTGTTCTTGTTGTTCTAGTTGTTGTTGTTGTTCTTGTTGTTGTTCTCGTTGTTCTCGTTGTTCTCGTTGTTCTCGTTGTTCTTGTTGTTCTTTTTGTTCTTGTTGTTCTTGTTGTCCTTGTTGTTGTTGTTGCTGTCGTTGTTCTTGTTGTTCATGTTGTTGTTGTTCTGGTTGATGTTGTTGTTCTTGATCTTGTTTTTCTTGTTGTTCTTGTTGTTCTTGTTGTTCTTGTTGTTCTTGTTGTTCTTGTTGTTATTGTTGCTCTTGTTGCTCTTGTTGTTCTTGTTGTTCTTCTTGTTCTTGTTATTCTTTTTGTCCTTGTTGTTCTTGCTGTTGTTGTTCCCGTTGTTCTTGTTGTTGTTGTTGTTGTTGTTGTTCTTGTTCTTGTTGTTCATGTTGTTGCGGTTCTGGTAGATGTTGTTGTTCTTGTTCTTGTTGTTCTTGTTGCTCACGTTGTTCTTGTTGTTCTTGTTGTTCTTGCTGTTGTTGTTCCTGTTGTTGTTGTTGTTCTTGCTGTTCTTGTTGTTGTTGTTCTTGCTGTTCTTGTTCTTGTTGCTCTTGTTGTTCTTGTTGTTCTTGTTGTTCTTGTTGTTCTTGTTTTTGTTGTTCTTGGTGTTCTTGTTGTTCTTCTTGTTCTAGTTGTTGTTGTTGTTGTTCTTGTTGTTGTTCTTCTTGTTCTTCTCGTTGTTCTTGTTGTTCTTGTTGTTCTTTTTGCTGTTCTTGTTGTTCTTGTTATTCTCGTTGTTCTCGTTGTTCTCGTTGTTCTCGTTGTTCTCGTTGTTCTCGTTGTTCTCGTTGTTCTCGTTGTTCTCGTTGTTCTCGTTGTTCTCGTTGTTCTCGTTGTTCTCGTTGTTCTCGTTGTTCTCGTTGTTCTCGTTGTTCTCGTTGTTCTCGTTGTTCTTGTTGTACTTGTTGTTGTTGTTCTTGTTGTTCTTGTTGTTCTTGTTGTTCCTGTTGTTCTTGTTGTTCTTGTTGTTCTTGTTGTTCTGGTTGTTGATGTTCTTGTTGTTCATGTTGTTGTTGTTCTTGTTGTTCTTGATGTTCTTGTTGTTCTTGTTGTTCTTGATGTTCTTGTTGTTCTTGTTGTTCTTGTTGTTCTTGGTGTTCTTGTTGTTCTTGTTGTTCTTGGTGTTCTTGTTGTTCTTGTTGTTGTTCTTGCTGTTCTGGTTGTTCTTGTTGTTCTTGTTCTTCTTGTTGTTCTCGTTGTTCTCGTTGTTCTCGTTGTTCTCGTTGTTCTCGTTGTTCTCGTTGTTCTCGTTGTTCTCGTTGTTCTTGTTGTTCTTGTTGTTCTTGTTGTTCTTGTTGTTCTTGTTGTTCTTGTTGTTCTTGTTGTTCTTGTTGTTCTTGTTGTTCTTGTTGTTCTTGTTGTTCTTGTTGTTCTTGTTGTTCTTGTTGTTCTTGTTGTTCTTGTTGTTCTTGTTGTTCTTGTTGTTCTTGTTGTTCTTGTTGTTCTGGTTGTTGATGTTCTTGTTGTTCATGTTGTTGTTGTTCTTGTTGTTCTTGATCTTCTTGTTGTTCTTGTTGTCGTTGTTGTTCTTGTTGTTCTTGTTGCTCTTGTTGCTCTTGTTGCTCTTGTTGCTCTTGTTGCTCTTGTTGCTCTTGTTGCTCCTGTTGCTGTTGTTGTTCTTGTTGTTCTGGTTGTTGATGTTCTTGTTGTTCATGTTGTTGTTGTTCCTTTTGTTCTTGTTGATGTTGTTGTTGTTGTTGTTCTGGTTGTTGATGCTCTTGTTGTTCATGTTGTTGTTGTTCTTGATGTTCTTGTTGTTCTTGTTGTTCTTGGTGTTCTTGTTGTTCTTGTTGTTCTAGTTGTTGTTGTTGTTCTTGTTGTTGTTCTCGTTGTTCTCGTTGTTCTCGTTGTTCTCGTTGTTCTTGTTGTTCTTTTTGTTCTTGTTGTTCTTGTTGTCCTTGTTGTTGTTGTTGCTGTCGTTGTTCTTGTTGTTCATGTTGTTGTTGTTCTGGTTGATGTTGTTGTTCTTGATCTTGTTTTTCTTGTTGTTCTTGTTGTTCTTGTTGTTCTTGTTGTTCTTGTTGTTCTTGTTGTTATTGTTGCTCTTGTTGCTCTTGTTGTTCTTGTTGTTCTTCTTGTTCTTGTTATTCTTTTTGTCCTTGTTGTTCTTGCTGTTGTTGTTCCCGTTGTTCTTGTTGTTGTTGTTGTTGTTGTTCTTGTTCTTGTTGTTCATGTTGTTGCGGTTCTGGTAGATGTTGTTGTTCTTGTTCTTGTTGTTCTTGTTGCTCACGTTGTTCTTGTTGTTCTTGTTGTTCTTGCTGTTGTTGTTCCTGTTGTTGTTGTTGTTCTTGCTGTTCTTGTTGTTGTTGTTCTTGCTGTTCTTGTTCTTGTTGCTCTTGTTGTTCTTGTTGTTCTTGTTGTTCTTGTTGTTCTTGTTTTTGTTGTTCTTGTTGTTGTTGTTGTTCTTGCTGCTCTTGTTGTTCTTGTTGTTCTTGTTGCTCTTGTTGTTCTTGTTGTTCTTGGTGTTCTTGGTGTTCTTGTTGTTCTTCTTGTTCTAGTTGTTGTTGTTGTTGTCCTTGTTGTTGCTCTTCTTGTTCTTCTCGTTGTTCTTGTTGTTCTTGTTGTTCTTTTTGCTGTTCTTGTTGTTCTTGTTATTCTCGTTGTTCTCGTTGTTCTCGTTGTTCTCGTTGTTCTCGTTGTTCTCGTTGTTCTCGTTGTTCTCGTTGTTCTCGTTGTTCTCGTTGTTCTCGTTGTTCTCGTTGTTCTCGTTGTTCTCGTTGTTCTCGTTGATCTCGTTGTTCTCGTTGTTCTCGTTGTTCTTGTTGTACTTGTTGTTGTTGTTCTTGTTGTTCTTGTTGTTCTTGTTGTTCCTGTTGTTCTTGTTGTTCTTGTTGTTCTTGTTGTTCTTTTTGCTCTTGTTGTTCTTGTTGTCCTTGTTGTTGTTGTTGCTGTTGTTGTTCTTGTTGTTCATGTTGTTGTTGTTCTGGTTGATGTTGTTGTTCTTGATCTTGTTTTTCTTGTTGTTCTTGTTGTTCTTGTTGTTCTTGTTGTTCTTGTTGTTCTTGTTGTTATTGTTGCTCTTGTTGCTCTTGTTGTTCTTGTTGTTCTTCTTGTTCTTGTTATTCTTTTTGTCCTTGTTGTTCTTGCTGTTGTTGTTCCCGTTGTTCTTGTTGTTGTTGTTGTTGTTGTTGTTGCTCACGTTGTTCTTGTTGTTCTTGTTGTTCTTGCTGTTGTTGTTCCTGTTGTTGTTGTTGTTCTTGCTGTTCTTGTTGTTGTTGTTCTTGCTGTTCTTGTTCTTGTTGCTCTTGTTGTTCTTGTTGTTCTTGTTGTTCTTGTTGTTCTTGTTTTTGTTGTTCTTGTTGTTGTTGTTGTTCTTGCTGCTCTTGTTGTTCTTGTTGTTCTTGTTGCTCTTGTTGTTCTTGTTGTTCTTGGTGTTCTTGGTGTTCTTGTTGTTCTTCTTGTTCTAGTTGTTGTTGTTGTTGTTCTTGTTGTTGCTCTTCTTGTTCTTCTCGTTGTTCTTGTTGTTCTTGTTGTTCTTTTTGCTGTTCTTGTTGTTCTTGTTATTCTCGTTGTTCTCGTTGTTCTCGTTGTTCTCGTTGTTCTCGTTGTTCTCGTTGTTCTCGTTGTTCTCGTTGTTCTCGTTGTTCTCGTTGTTCTCGTTGTTCTCGTTGTTCTCGTTGTTCTCGTTGTTCTCGTTGTTCTCGTTGTTCTCGTTGTTCTCGTTGTTCTTGTTGTACTTGTTGTTGTTGTTCTTGTTGTTCTTGTTGTTCTTGTTGTTCCTGTTGTTCTTGTTGTTCTTGTTGTTCTTCTTGTTCTTTTTGTTCTTGTTGTTCTTGTTGTCCTTGTTGTTGTTGTTGCTGTTGTTGTTCTTGTTGTTCATGTTGTTGTTGTTCTGGTTGATGTTGTTGTTCTTGATCTTGTTTTTCTTGTTGTTCTTGTTGTTCTTGTTGTTCTTGTTGTTCTTGTTGTTCTTGTTGTTCTTGTTGTTCTTGTTGTTCTTGTTGTTCTTGTTGTTCTTGTTGTTCTTGTTGTTCTTGTTGTTCTTGTTGTTCTTGTTGTTCTTGTTGTTCTTGTTGTTCTTGTTGTTCTTGTTGTTCTTGTTGTTCTTGTTGTTCTTGTTGTTCTTGTTGTTCTTGTTGTTCTTGTTGTTCTTGTTGTTCTTGTTGTTCTTGTTGTTCTTGTTGTTCTTGTTGTTCTTGTTGTTCTTGTTGTTCTTGCTGTTCTTGTTCTTGTTGTTCTTGTTGTTCTTGTTGTTCTTGTTGATCTTGTTGTTCTTGTTGTTCTTGTTGCTCTTGTTGCTCTTGTTGCTCTTGTTGCTCTTGTTGCTCTTGTTGCTGTTGTTGTTCTTGTTGTCCTGATTGTTGATGTTCTTGTTGTTCATGTTGTTGTTGTTCTTGTTGTTCTTGTTGTTGTTGTTGTTGTTCTGGTTGTTGTTGTTGTTGTTGTTCTTGCTGTTCTTGTTGTTCTTGTTGTTGTTGATGTTGTTGTTGTTGTTGTTGCTCTTGCTGTTCTTGTTGTTCTTGTTGTTCTTCTTGTTGTTCTTCTTCTTGTTGTCGTTGTTCTTGTTTATGTTATTCTAGTTGTTGTTGTTGTTCTTGTTGTTCCTGTTGTTGTTGTTGTTCTTGTTGTTCTTGTTGTTGTTGTTCATGTAGTTCTTCTTGTTGTTGTTCTTGCTGTTCTTGTTCTTGTTGTTCTTGTTGTCCTTGCTGTTCTTGTTGTTGTTGTCCTTGTTGTTCTTGTTGTTCTTGTTGTTCTTGTTGATCTTGTTGTTCTTGTTGTTCTGGTTGATGATGTTCTTGTAGTTCATGTTGTTGTTGTTCTTGTTGTTGTTGTTGTTGTTGTTGTTGTTCTGGTTGTTGAGGTTCTTGTTGTTCATGTTGTTGTTGTTCTTGATGTTCTTGTTGTTCTTGTTGATCTTGTTGTTCTTGGCGTTCTTGTTGTTCTTGTTGTTCTTGTTGTTCTTGTTGTTCTTGTTGTTCTTGTTGTTCTTGTTGTTCTTGTTGTTCTTGTTGTTCTTGTTGTTCTTGTTGTTGTTGTTGTTCTTGCTGTTCTTGTTGTAGTTGTTGTTGTTGTCCTTGTTGTTGTTGTAGTTCTTGTTGTTCTTGTTCTTGTTGCTCTTGTTGTTCTTGTTGTTCTTGTTGTTCTTGTTGTTCTTGTTTTTGTTGTTCTTGTTGTTGTTGTTGTTCTTGCTGCTCTTGTTGTTCTTGTTGTTCTTGTTGCTCTTGTTGTTCTTGTTGTTCTTGGTGTTCTTGGTGTTCTTGTTGTTCTTCTTGTTCTAGTTGTTGTTGTTGTTGTTCTTGTTGTTGCTCTTCTTGTTCTTCTCGTTGTTCTTGTTGTTCTTGTTGTTCTTTTTGCTGTTCTTGTTGTTCTTGTTATTCTCGTTGTTCTCGTTGTTCTCGTTGTTCTCGTTGTTCTCGTTGTTCTCGTTGTTCTCGTTGTTCTCGTTGTTCTCGTTGTTCTCGTTGTTCTCGTTGTTCTCGTTGTTCTCGTTGTTCTCGTTGTTCTCGTTGTTCTCGTTGTTCTCGTTGTTCTCGTTGTTCTTGTTGTACTTGTTGTTGTTGTTCTTGTTGTTCTTGTTGTTCTTGTTGTTCCTGTTGTTCTTGTTGTTCTTGTTGTTCTTGTTGTTCTTTTTGTTCTTGTTGTTCTTGTTGTCCTTGTTGTTGTTGTTGCTGTTGTTGTTCTTGTTGTTCATGTTGTTGTTGTTCTGGTTGATGTTGTTGTTCTTGATCTTGTTTTTCTTGTTGTTCTTGTTGTTCTTGTTGTTCTTGTTGTTCTTGTTGTTCTTGTTGTTCTTGTTGTTCTTGTTGTTCTTGTTGTTCTTGTTGTTCTTGTTGTTCTTGTTGTTCTTGTTGTTCTTGTTGTTCTTGTTGTTCTTGTTGTTCTTGTTGTTCTTGTTGTTCTTGTTGTTCTTGTTGTTCTTGTTGTTCTTGTTGTTCTTGTTGTTCTTGTTGTTCTTGTTGTTCTTGTTGTTCTTGTTGTTCTTGTTGTTCTTGTTGTTCTTGTTGTTCTTGTTGTTCTTGTTGTTCTTGTTGTTCTTGCTGTTCTTGTTCTTGTTGTTCTTGTTGTTCTTGTTGTTCTTGTTGATCTTGTTGTTCTTGTTGTTCTTGTTGCTCTTGTTGCTCTTGTTGCTCTTGTTGCTCTTGTTGCTCTTGTTGCTGTTGTTGTTCTTGTTGTCCTGATTGTTGATGTTCTTGTTGTTCATGTTGTTGTTGTTCTTGTTGTTCTTGTTGTTGTTGTTGTTGTTCTGGTTGTTGTTGTTGTTGTTGTTCTTGCTGTTCTTGTTGTTCTTGTTGTTGTTGATGTTGTTGTTGTTGTTGTTGCTCTTGCTGTTCTTGTTGTTCTTGTTGTTCTTCTTGTTGTTCTTCTTCTTGTTGTCGTTGTTCTTGTTTATGTTATTCTAGTTGTTGTTGTTGTTCTTGTTGTTCCTGTTGTTGTTGTTGTTCTTGTTGTTCTTGTTGTTGTTGTTCATGTAGTTCTTCTTGTTGTTGTTCTTGCTGTTCTTGTTCTTGTTGTTCTTGTTGTCCTTGCTGTTCTTGTTGTTGTTGTCCTTGTTGTTCTTGTTGTTCTTGTTGTTCTTGTTGATCTTGTTGTTCTTGTTGTTCTGGTTGATGATGTTCTTGTAGTTCATGTTGTTGTTGTTCTTGTTGTTGTTGTTGTTGTTGTTGTTGTTGTTCTGGTTGTTGAGGTTCTTGTTGTTCATGTTGTTGTTGTTCTTGATGTTCTTGTTGTTCTTGTTGATCTTGTTGTTCTTGGCGTTCTTGTTGTTCTTGTTGTTCTTGTTGTTCTTGTTGTTCTTGTTGTTCTTGTTGTTCTTGTTGTTCTTGTTGTTCTTGTTGTTCTTGTTGTTGTTGTTGTTCTTGCTGTTCTTGTTGTAGTTGTTGTTGTTGTCCTTGTTGTTGTTGTAGTTCTTGTTGTTCTTGTTGCTCTTGTTGCTCTTGTTGCACTTGTTGCTGTTGTTGTTCTTGTTGTTCTGGTTGTTGATGTTCTTGTTGTTCATGTTGTTGTTGTTCTTGATGTTCTTGTTGTTCTTGTTGTTCTTGTTGTTCTTGTTGTTCTTGGTGTTCTTGTTGTTCTTGTTGTTCTTGGTGTTCTTGTTGTTCTTGTTGTTGTTCTTGCTGTTCTGGTTGTTCTTGTTGTTCTCGTTGTTCTTGTTGTACTTGTTGTTGTTGTTCTTGTTGTTCTTGTTGTTCTTGTTGTTCTTGTTGTTCTTGTTGTTCTTGTTGTTCTGGTTGTTCTCGTTGTTCTCGTTGTTCTCGTTGTTCTCGTTGTTCTCGTTGTTCTCGTTGTTCTCGTTGTTCTCGTTGTTCTCGTTGTTCTCGTTGTTCTCGTTGTTCTCGTTGTTCTCGTTGTTCTTGTTGTACTTGTTGTTGTTGTTCTTGTTGTTCTTGTTGTTCTTGTTGTTCTCGTTGTTCTTGTTGCTCTTGTTGTTCTTGTTGTTCTTGGTGTTCTTGGTGTTCTTGTTGTTCTTCTTGTTCTAGTTGTTGTTGTTGTTGTTCTTGTTGTTGTTCTTCTTGTTCTTCTCGTTGTTCTTGTTGTTCTTTTTGCTGTTCTTGTTGTTCTTGTTATTCTCGTTGTTCTCGTTGTTCTCGTTGTTCTCGTTGTTCTCGTTGTTCTCGTTGTTCTCGTTGTTCTCGTTGTTCTCGTTGTTCTCGTTGTTCTCGTTGTTCTCGTTGTTCTCGTTGTTCTCGTTGTTCTCGTTGTTCTTGTTGTACTTGTTGTTGTTGTTCTTGTTGTTCTTGTTGTTCTTGTTGTTCTTGTTGTTCCTGTTGTTCTTGTTGTTCTTGTTGTTCTTGTTGTTCTTGTTGTTCTTGTTGTTCTTGTTGTTCTTGTTGTTCTGGTTGTTGATGTTCTTGTTGTTCATGTTGTTGTTGTTCTTGTTGTTCTTGATGTTCTTGTTGTTCTTGTTGTCGTTGTTGTTCTTGTTGTTCTTGTTGCTCTTGTTGCTCTTGTTGCTCTTGTTGCTCTTGTTGCTCTTGTTGCACTTGTTGCTGTTGTTGTTCTTGTTGTTCTGGTTGTTGATGTTCTTGTTGTTCATGTTGTTGTTGTTCTTGATGTTGTTGTTGTTCTTGATGTTCTTGTTGTTCTTGTAGTTCTTGTTGTTCTTGTTGTTTTTGTTGTTCTTGGTGTTCTTGTTGTTCTTGTTGTTCTTGGTCTTGATGTTCTTGTTGTTCTTGTTGTTCTTGATGTTCTTGTTGTTCTTGTTGTTCTTGTTGTTCTTGGTGTTCTTGTTGTTCTTGTTGTTCTTGGTGTTCTTGTTGTTCTTGTTGTTGTTCTTGCTGTTCTGGTTGTTCTTGTTGTTCTTGTTCTTCTTGTTGTTCTCGTTGTTATCGTTGTTCTCGTTGTTCTCGTTGTTCTCGTTGTTCTCGTTGTTCTCGTTGTTCTCGTTGTTCTTGTTGTTCTTGTTGTTCTTGTTGTTCTTGTTGTTCTTGTTGTTCTTGTTGTTCTTGTTGTTCTTGTTGTTCTTGTTGTTCTTGTTGTTCTTGTTGTTCTTGTTGTTCTTGTTGTTCTTGTTGTTCTTGTTGTTCTTGTTGTTCTTGTTGTTCTTGTTGTTCTTGTTGTTCTTGTTGTTCTTGTTGTTCTTGTTGTTCTTGTTGTTCTTGTTGTTCTTGTTGTTCTTGTTGTTCTGGTTGTTGATGTTCTTGTTGTTCATGTTGTTGTTGTTCTTGTTGTTCTTGATCTTCTTGTTGTTCTTGTTGTCGTTGTTGTTCTTGTTGTTCTTGTTGCTCTTGTTGCTCTTGTTGCTCTTGTTGCTCTTGTTGCTCTTGTTGCTCTTGTTGCTGTTGTTGTTCTTGTTGTTCTGGTTGTTGATGTTCTTGTTGTTCATGTTGTTGTTGTTCCTTTTGTTCTTGTTGATGTTGTTGTTGTTGTTGTTCTGGTTGTTGATGCTCTTGTTGTTCATGTTGTTGTTGTTCTTGATGTTCTTGTTGTTCTTGTTGTTCTTGTTGTTCTTGGTGTTCTTGTTGTTCTTGTTGTTCTAGTTGTTGTTGTTGTTCTTGTTGTTGTTCTCGTTGTTCTCGTTGTTCTCGTTGTTCTCGTTGTTCTTGTTGTTCTTTTTGTTCTTGTTGTTCTTGTTGTCCTTGTTGTTGTTGTTGCTGTCGTTGTTCTTGTTGTTCATGTTGTTGTTGTTCTGGTTGATGTTGTTGTTCTTGATCTTGTTTTTCTTGTTGTTCTTGTTGTTCTTGTTGTTCTTGTTGTTCTTGTTGTTCTTGTTGTTATTGTTGCTCTTGTTGCTCTTGTTGTTCTTGTTGTTCTTCTTGTTCTTGTTATTCTTTTTGTCCTTGTTGTTCTTGCTGTTGTTGTTCCCGTTGTTCTTGTTGTTGTTGTTGTTGTTGTTGTTGTTGTTGTTCTTGTTCTTGTTGTTCATGTTGTTGCGGTTCTGGTAGATGTTGTTGTTCTTGTTCTTGTTGTTCTTGTTGCTCACGTTGTTCTTGTTGTTCTTGTTGTTCTTGCTGTTGTTGTTCCTGTTGTTGTTGTTGTTCTTGCTGTTCTTGTTGTTGTTGTTGTTCTTGCTGTTCTTGTTCTTGTTGCTCTTGTTGTTCTTGTTGTTCTTGTTGTTCTTGTTGTTCTTGTTTTTGTTGTTCTTGTTGTTGTTGTTGTTCTTGCTGCTCTTGTTGTTCTTGTTGTTCTTGTTGCTCTTGTTGTTCTTGTTGTTCTTGGTGTTCTTGGTGTTCTTGTTGTTCTTCTTGTTCTAGTTGTTGTTGTTGTTGTTCTTGTTGTTGTTCTTCTTGTTCTTCTCGTTGTTCTTGTTGTTCTTGTTGTTCTTTTTGCTGTTCTTGTTGTTCTTGTTATTCTCGTTGTTCTCGTTGTTCTCGTTGTTCTCGTTGTTCTCGTTGTTCTCGTTGTTCTCGTTGCTCTCGTTGTTCTCGTTGTTCTCGTTGTTCTCGTTGTTCTCGTTGTTCTCGTTGCTCTCGTTGTTCTCGTTGTTCTCGTTGTTCTTGTTGTACTTGTTGTTGTTGTTCTTGTTGTTCTTGTTGTTCTTGTTGTTCCTGTTGTTCTTGTTGTTCTTGTTGTTCTTGTTGTTCTTTTTGTTCTTGTTGCTCTTGTTGTCCTTGTTGTTGTTGTTGCTGTTGTTGTTCTTGTTGTTCATGTTGTTGTTGTTCTGGTTGATGTTGTTGTTCTTGATCTTGTTTTTCTTGTTGTTCTTGTTGTTCTTGTTGTTCTTGTTGTTCTTGTTGTTCTTGTTGCTCTTGTTGTTCTTGTTGTTCTTATTGTTCTTGTTGTTCTTGTTGTTCTTGTTGTTCTTGTTGTTCTTGTTGTTCTTGTTGTTCTTGTTGTTCTGGTTGTTGATGTTCTTGTTGTTCATGTTGTTGTTGTTCTTGTTGTTCTTGTTGTTCTTGATGTTCTTGTTGTTCTTGTTGTCGTTGTTGTTCTTGTTGTTCTTGTTGCTCTTGTTGCTCTTGTTGCTCTTGTTGCTCTTGTTGCTCTTGTTGCACTTGTTGCTGTTGTTGTTCTTGTTGTTCTGGTTGTTGATGTTCTTGTTGTTCATGTTGTTGTTGTTCTTGATGTTGTTGTTGTTCTTGATGTTCTTGTTGTTCTTGTAGTTCTTGTTGTTCTTGTTGTTTTTGTTGTTCTTGGTGTTCTTGTTGTTCTTGTTGTTCTTGGTCTTGATGTTCTTGTTGTT
Source organism: Megalopta genalis (assembly GCF_051020955.1). Taxonomy (NCBI): domain Eukaryota; kingdom Metazoa; phylum Arthropoda; class Insecta; order Hymenoptera; family Halictidae; genus Megalopta; species Megalopta genalis. The sequence continues at coordinate 1,064,653 of NW_027476100.1, forward strand.
CTTGTTGTTCTTGATGTTCTTGTTGTTCTTGTTGTTCTTGTTGTTCTTGGTGTTCTTGTTGTTCTTGTTGTTCTTGGTGTTCTTGTTGTTCTTGTTGTTGTTCTTGCTGTTCTGGTTGTTCTTGTTGTTCTTGTTCTTCTTGTTGTTCTCGTTGTTATCGTTGTTCTCGTTGTTCTCGTTGTTCTCGTTGTTCTCGTTGTTCTCGTTGTTCTCGTTGTTCTTGTTGTTCTTGTTGTTCTTGTTGTTCTTGTTGTTCTTGTTGTTCTTGTTGTTCTTGTTGTTCTTGTTGTTCTTGTTGTTCTTGTTGTTCTTGTTGTTCTTGTTGTTCTTGTTGTTCTTGTTGTTCTTGTTGTTCTTGTTGTTCTTGTTGTTCTTGTTGTTCTTGTTGTTCTTGTTGTTCTTGTTGTTCTTGTTGTTCTTGTTGTTCTTGTTGTTCTTGTTGTTCTTGTTGTTCTGGTTGTTGATGTTCTTGTTGTTCATGTTGTTGTTGTTCTTGTTGTTCTTGATCTTCTTGTTGTTCTTGTTGTCGTTGTTGTTCTTGTTGTTCTTGTTGCTCTTGTTGCTCTTGTTGCTCTTGTTGCTCTTGTTGCTCTTGTTGCTCTTGTTGCTGTTGTTGTTCTTGTTGTTCTGGTTGTTGATGTTCTTGTTGTTCATGTTGTTGTTGTTCCTTTTGTTCTTGTTGATGTTGTTGTTGTTGTTGTTCTGGTTGTTGATGCTCTTGTTGTTCATGTTGTTGTTGTTCTTGATGTTCTTGTTGTTCTTGTTGTTCTTGTTGTTCTTGGTGTTCTTGTTGTTCTTGTTGTTCTAGTTGTTGTTGTTGTTCTTGTTGTTGTTCTCGTTGTTCTCGTTGTTCTCGTTGTTCTCGTTGTTCTTGTTGTTCTTTTTGTTCTTGTTGTTCTTGTTGTCCTTGTTGTTGTTGTTGCTGTCGTTGTTCTTGTTGTTCATGTTGTTGTTGTTCTGGTTGATGTTGTTGTTCTTGATCTTGTTTTTCTTGTTGTTCTTGTTGTTCTTGTTGTTCTTGTTGTTCTTGTTGTTCTTGTTGTTATTGTTGCTCTTGTTGCTCTTGTTGTTCTTGTTGTTCTTCTTGTTCTTGTTATTCTTTTTGTCCTTGTTGTTCTTGCTGTTGTTGTTCCCGTTGTTCTTGTTGTTGTTGTTGTTGTTGTTGTTGTTGTTGTTCTTGTTCTTGTTGTTCATGTTGTTGCGGTTCTGGTAGATGTTGTTGTTCTTGTTCTTGTTGTTCTTGTTGCTCACGTTGTTCTTGTTGTTCTTGTTGTTCTTGCTGTTGTTGTTCCTGTTGTTGTTGTTGTTCTTGCTGTTCTTGTTGTTGTTGTTGTTCTTGCTGTTCTTGTTCTTGTTGCTCTTGTTGTTCTTGTTGTTCTTGTTGTTCTTGTTGTTCTTGTTTTTGTTGTTCTTGTTGTTGTTGTTGTTCTTGCTGCTCTTGTTGTTCTTGTTGTTCTTGTTGCTCTTGTTGTTCTTGTTGTTCTTGGTGTTCTTGGTGTTCTTGTTGTTCTTCTTGTTCTAGTTGTTGTTGTTGTTGTTCTTGTTGTTGTTCTTCTTGTTCTTCTCGTTGTTCTTGTTGTTCTTGTTGTTCTTTTTGCTGTTCTTGTTGTTCTTGTTATTCTCGTTGTTCTCGTTGTTCTCGTTGTTCTCGTTGTTCTCGTTGTTCTCGTTGTTCTCGTTGCTCTCGTTGTTCTCGTTGTTCTCGTTGTTCTCGTTGTTCTCGTTGTTCTCGTTGCTCTCGTTGTTCTCGTTGTTCTCGTTGTTCTTGTTGTACTTGTTGTTGTTGTTCTTGTTGTTCTTGTTGTTCTTGTTGTTCCTGTTGTTCTTGTTGTTCTTGTTGTTCTTGTTGTTCTTTTTGTTCTTGTTGCTCTTGTTGTCCTTGTTGTTGTTGTTGCTGTTGTTGTTCTTGTTGTTCATGTTGTTGTTGTTCTGGTTGATGTTGTTGTTCTTGATCTTGTTTTTCTTGTTGTTCTTGTTGTTCTTGTTGTTCTTGTTGTTCTTGTTGTTCTTGTTGCTCTTGTTGTTCTTGTTGTTCTTATTGTTCTTGTTGTTCTTGTTGTTCTTGTTGTTCTTGTTGTTCTTGTTGTTCTTGTTGTTCTTGTTGTTCTGGTTGTTGATGTTCCTGTTGTTCATGTTGTTGTTGTTCTTGTTGTTCTTGTTGTTCTTGATGTTCTTGTTGTTCTTGTTGTCGTTGTTGTTCTTGTTGTTCTTGTTGCTCTTGTTGCTCTTGTTGCTCTTGTTGCTCTTGTTGCTCTTGTTGCACTTGTTGCTGTTGTTGTTCTTGTTGTTCTGGTTGTTGATGTTCTTGTTGTTCATGTTGTTGTTGTTCTTGATGTTGTTGTTGTTCTTGATGTTCTTGTTGTTCTTGTAGTTCTTGTTGTTCTTGTTGTTTTTGTTGTTCTTGGTGTTCTTGTTGTTCTTGTTGTTCTTGGTCTTGATGTTCTTGTTGTTCTTGTTGTTCTTGATGTTCTTGTTGTTCTTGTTGTTCTTGTTGTTCTTGGTGTTCTTGTTGTTCTTGTTGTTCTTGGTGTTCTTGTTGTTCTTGTTGTTGTTCTTGCTGTTCTTGTTGTTCTTGTTCTTCTTGTTGTTCTCGTTGTTATCGTTGTTCTCGTTGTTCTCGTTGTTCTCGTTGTTCTCGTTGTTCTCGTTGTTCTCGTTGTTCTTGTTGTTCTTGTTGTTCTTGTTGTTCTTGTTGTTCTTGTTGTTCTTGTTGTTCTTGTTGTTCTTGTTGTTCTTGTTGTTCTTGTTGTTCTTGTTGTTCTTGTTGTTCTTGTTGTTCTTGTTGTTCTTGTTGTTCTTGTTGTTCTTGTTGTTCTTGTTGTTCTTGTTGTTCTTGTTGTTCTTGTTGTTCTTGTTGTTCTTGTTGTTCTTGTTGTTCTTGTTGTTCTTGTTGTTCTGGTTGTTGATGTTCTTGTTGTTCATGTTGTTGTTGTTCTTGTTGTTCTTGATCTTCTTGTTGTTCTTGTTGTCGTTGTTGTTCTTGGTGTTCTCGTTGTTATCGTTGTTCTCGTTGTTCTCGTTGTTCTCGTTGTTCTCGTTGTTCTCGTTGTTCTCGTTGTTCTTGTTGTTCTTGTTGTTCTTGTTGTTCTTGTTGTTCTTGTTGTTCTTGTTGTTCTTGATGTTCTTGTTGTTCTTGGTGTTCTTGTTGTTCTTGTTGTTCTTGGTCTTGATGTTCTTGTTGTTCTTGTTGTTCTTGATGTTCTTGTTGTTCTTGTTGTTCTTGTTGTTCTTGGTGTTCTTGTTGTTCTTGTTGTTCTTGGTGTTCTTGTTGTTCTTGTTGTTGTTCTTGCTGTTCTTGTTGTTCTTGTTCTTCTTGTTGTTCTCGTTGTTATCGTTGTTCTCGTTGTTCTCGTTGTTCTCGTTGTTCTCGTTGTTCTCGTTGTTCTCGTTGTTCTTGTTGTTCTTGTTGTTCTTGTTGTTCTTGTTGTTCTTGTTGTTCTTGTTGTTCTTGTTGTTCTTGTTGTTCTTGTTGTTCTTGTTGTTCTTGTTGTTCTTGTTGTTCTTGTTGTTCTTGTTGTTCTTGTTGTTCTTGTTGTTCTTGTTGTTCTTGTTGTTCTTGTTGTTCTTGTTGTTCTTGTTGTTCTTGTTGTTCTTGTTGTTCTTGTTGTTCTTGTTGTTCTGGTTGTTGATGTTCTTGTTGTTCATGTTGTTGTTGTTCTTGTTGTTCTTGATCTTCTTGTTGTTCTTGTTGTCGTTGTTGTTCTTGTTGTTCTTGTTGCTCTTGTTGCTCTTGTTGCTCTTGTTGCTCTTGTTGCTCTTGTTGCTGTTGTTGTTCTTGTTGTTCTGGTTGTTGATGTTCTTGTTGTTCATGTTGTTGTTGTTCCTTTTGTTCTTGTTGATGTTGTTGTTGTTGTTGTTCTGGTTGTTGATGCTCTTGTTGTTCATGTTGTTGTTGTTCTTGATGTTCTTGTTGTTCTTGTTGTTCTTGTTGTTCTTGGTGTTCTTGTTGTTCTTGTTGTTCTAGTTGTTGTTGTTGTTCTTGTTGTTGTTCTCGTTGTTCTCGTTGTTCTCGTTGTTCTCGTTGTTCTTGTTGTTCTTTTTGTTCTTGTTGTTCTTGTTGTCCTTGTTGTTGTTGTTGCTGTCGTTGTTCTTGTTGTTCATGTTGTTGTTGTTCTGGTTGATGTTGTTGTTCTTGATCTTGTTTTTCTTGTTGTTCTTGTTGTTCTTGTTGTTCTTGTTGTTCTTGTTGTTCTTGTTGTTATTGTTGCTCTTGTTGCTCTTGTTGTTCTTGTTGTTCTTCTTGTTCTTGTTATTCTTTTTGTCCTTGTTGTTCTTGCTGTTGTTGTTCCCGTTGTTCTTGTTGTTGTTGTTGTTGTTGTTGTTGTTCTTGTTCTTGTTGTTCATGTTGTTGCGGTTCTGGTAGATGTTGTTGTTCTTGTTCTTGTTGTTCTTGTTGCTCACGTTGTTCTTGTTGTTCTTGTTGTTCTTGCTGTTGTTGTTCCTGTTGTTGTTGTTGTTCTTGCTGTTCTTGTTGTTGTTGTTGTTCTTGCTGTTCTTGTTCTTGTTGCTCTTGTTGTTCTTGTTGTTCTTGTTGCTCTTGTTGTTCTTGTTTTTGTTGTTCTTGTTGTTGTTGTTGTTCTTGCTGCTCTTGTTGTTCTTGTTGTTCTTGTTGCTCTTGTTGTTCTTGTTGTTCTTGGTGTTCTTGGTGTTCTTGTTGTTCTTCTTGTTCTAGTTGTTGTTGTTGTTGTTCTTGTTGTTGTTCTTCTTGTTCTTCTCGTTGTTCTTGTTGTTCTTGTTGTTCTTTTTGCTGTTCTTGTTGTTCTTGTTATTCTCGTTGTTCTCGTTGTTCTCGTTGTTCTCGTTGTTCTCGTTGTTCTCGTTGTTCTCGTTGCTCTCGTTGTTCTCGTTGTTCTCGTTGTTCTCGTTGTTCTCGTTGTTCTCGTTGCTCTCGTTGTTCTCGTTGTTCTCGTTGTTCTTGTTGTACTTGTTGTTGTTGTTCTTGTTGTTCTTGTTGTTCTTGTTGTTCCTGTTGTTCTTGTTGTTCTTGTTGTTCTTGTTGTTCTTTTTGTTCTTGTTGCTCTTGTTGTCCTTGTTGTTGTTGTTGCTGTTGTTGTTCTTGTTGTTCATGTTGTTGTTGTTCTGGTTGATGTTGTTGTTCTTGATCTTGTTTTTCTTGTTGTTCTTGTTGTTCTTGTTGTTCTTGTTGTTCTTGTTGTTCTTGTTGTTCTTGTTGCTCTTGTTGTTCTTGTTGTTCTTATTGTTCTTGTTGTTCTTGTTGTTCTTGTTGTTCTTGTTGTTCTTGTTGTTCTTGTTGTTCTTGTTGTTCTGGTTGTTGATGTTCTTGTTGTTCATGTTGTTGTTGTTCTTGTTGTTCTTGTTGTTCTTGATGTTCTTGTTGTTCTTGTTGTCGTTGTTGTTCTTGTTGTTCTTGTTGCTCTTGTTGCTCTTGTTGCTCTTGTTGCTCTTGTTGCTCTTGTTGCACTTGTTGCTGTTGTTGTTCTTGTTGTTCTGGTTGTTGATGTTCTTGTTGTTCATGTTGTTGTTGTTCTTGATGTTGTTGTTGTTCTTGATGTTCTTGTTGTTCTTGTAGTTCTTGTTGTTCTTGTTGTTTTTGTTGTTCTTGGTGTTCTTGTTGTTCTTGTTGTTCTTGGTCTTGATGTTCTTGTTGTTCTTGTTGTTCTTGATGTTCTTGTTGTTCTTGTTGTTCTTGTTGTTCTTGGTGTTCTTGTTGTTCTTGTTGTTCTTGGTGTTCTTGTTGTTCTTGTTGTTGTTCTTGCTGTTCTGGTTGTTCTTGTTGTTCTTGTTCTTCTTGTTGTTCTCGTTGTTATCGTTGTTCTCGTTGTTCTCGTTGTTCTCGTTGTTCTCGTTGTTCTCGTTGTTCTCGTTGTTCTTGTTGTTCTTGTTGTTCTTGTTGTTCTTGTTGTTCTTGTTGTTCTTGTTGTTCTTGTTGTTCTTGTTGTTCTTGTTGTTCTTGTTGTTCTTGTTGTTCTTGTTGTTCTTGTTGTTCTTGTTGTTCTTGTTGTTCTTGTTGTTCTTGTTGTTCTTGTTGTTCTTGTTGTTCTTGTTGTTCTTGTTGTTCTTGTTGTTCTTGTTTTTGTTGTTCTTGTTGTTGTTGTTGTTCTTCCTGTTCTTGTTCTTGTTGTTCTTGTTGTTCTTGTTGTTCTTGTTGTTCTTGTTGTTCTTGTTGTTCTTGTTGCTCTTGTTGTTCTTGCTGTTCTTTCTGTTCATGTTGTTCTTGTTGTTCTTGTTGTTGTTGTTGTTGTCCTTGTTGTTCTTGTTGTTCTTGTTGTTCTTGTTGTTCTTGTTGTTCTAGTTGTTGTTGTTGTTGTTGTTGTTCTTGTTATTCTCGTTGTTCTTGTTGCTCTTGTTGCTTTTGTTGCTCTTGTTGCTCTTCTTGCTCTTGTTGCTCTTGTTGCTGTTGTTGCTGTTGTTGTTCTGGTTGTTGATGTTCTTGTTGTTCATGTTGTTGTTGTTCTTGTTGTTCTTGATGTTCTTGTTGTTCTTGTTGTCGTTGTTGTTCTTGTTGTTCTTGTTGCTCTTGTTGCTCTTGTTGCTCTTGTTGCTCTTGTTGCACTTGTTGCTGTTGTTGTTCTTGTTGTTCTGGTTGTTGATGTTCTTGTTGTTCATGTTGTTGTTGTTCTTGATGTTCTTGTTGTTCTTGTTGTTCTTGTTGTTCTTGTTGTTCTTGGTGTTCTTGTTGTTCTTGTTGTTCTTGGTGTTCTTGTTGTTCTTGTTGTTGTTCTTGCTGTTCTGGTTGTTCTTGTTGTTCTTGTTCTTCTTGTTGTTCTCGTTGTTCTCGTTGTTCTCGTTGTTCTCGTTGTTCTCGTTGTTCTCGTTGTTCTCGTTGTTCTCGTTGTTCTCGTTGTTCTTGTTGTTCTTGTTGTTCTTGTTGTTCTTGTTGTTCTTGCTGTTGTTGTTCCTGTTGTTGTTGTTGTTGTTGTTGTTCTTGCTGTTCTTGTTGTTGTTGTTCTTGCTGTTCTTGTTCTTGTTGCTCTTGTTGTTCTTGTTGTTCTTGTTGTTCTTGTTGTTCTTGTTGTTCTTGTTTTTGTTGTTCTTGTTGTTGTTGTTGTTCTTCCTGTTCTTGTTCTTGTTGTTCTTGTTGTTCTTGTTGTTCTTGTTGTTCTTGTTGTTCTTGTTGTTCTTGTTGCTCTTGTTGTTCTTGCTGTTCTTTCTGTTCATGTTGTTCTTGTTGTTCTTGTTGTTGTTGTTGTTGTCCTTGTTGTTCTTGTTGTTCTTGTTGTTCTTGTTGTTCTTGTTGTTCTAGTTGTTGTTGTTGTTGTTGTTGTTCTTGTTATTCTCGTTGTTCTTGTTGCTCTTGTTGCTTTTGTTGCTCTTGTTGCTCTTCTTGCTCTTGTTGCTCTTGTTGCTGTTGTTGCTGTTGTTGTTCTGGTTGTTGATGTTCTTGTTGTTCATGTTGTTGTTGTTCTTGATGTTCTTGTTGTTCTTGTTGTTCTTGTTGTTCTTGTTGTTCTTGTTGTTCTTGTTGTTCTTGTTGTTCTTGTTGTTCTTGTTGTTCTTGTTGTTCTTGTTGTTCTTGTTGTTCTTGTTGTTCTTGTTGTTCTTGTTGTTCTTGTTGTTCTTGTTGTTCTTGTTGTTCTTGTTGTTCTTGTTGTTCTTGTTGTTCTTGTTGTTCTTGTTGTTTTGGTTGTTGATGTTCTTGTTGTTCTTGTTGTTCTTGTTGTTCTTGTTGTACTTGTTGTTGTTGTTCTTGTTGTTCTTGTTGTTCTTGTTGTTCTTGTTGTTCTTGTTGTTGTTGTTGTTCTTGCTGTTCTTGTTGTTCTTGTTGTTCTTGTTGTTCTTGTTGTTCTTGTTGTTCTTGTTGTTCTTGTTGTTCTTGCTGTTCTTGTTGTTCTTGTTGTTCTTGTTGTTCTGGTTGTTGATGTTCTTGTTGTTCATGTTGTTGTTGTTCTTGTTGTTCTTGATGTTCTTGTTGTTCTTGTTGTCGTTGTTGTTCTTGTTGTTCTTGTTGCTCTTGTTGCTCTTGTTGCTCTTGTTGCTCTTGTTGCACTTGTTGCTGTTGTTGTTCTTGTTGTTCTGGTTGTTGATGTTCTTGTTGTTCATGTTGTTGTTGTTCTTGATGTTCTTGTTGTTCTTGTTGTTCTTGTTGTTCTTGTTGTTCTTGTTGTTCTTGTTGTTTTTTTTGTTCTTGGTGTTCTTGTTGTTCTTGTTGTTCTTGTTGTTCTTGGTGTTCTTGTTGTTCTTGTTGTTGTTCTTGCTGTTCTGGTTGTTCTTGTTGTTCTCGTTGTTCTCGTTGTTCTCGTTGTTCTCGTTGTTCTCGTTGTTCTCGTTGTTCTCGTTGTTCTTGTTGCTGTTGTTGTTCTTGTTGTTCTGGTTGTTGATGTTCTTGTTGTTCATGTTGTTGTTGTTCCTTTTGTTCTTGTTGATGTTGTTGTTGTTGTTGTTCTGGTTGTTGATGCTCTTGTTGTTCATGTTGTTGTTGTTCTTGATGTTCTTGTTGTTCTTGTTGTTCTTGTTGTTCTTGTTGTTCTTGTTGTTCTTGTTGTTCTTGTTGTTCTTGTTGTTCTTGTTGTTCTTGTTGTTCTTGTTGTTCTTGTTGTTCTGGTTGTTGATGTTCTTGTTGTTCATGTTGTTGTTGTTCTTGTTGTTCTTGATGTTCTTGTTGTTCTTGTTGTCGTTGTTGTTCTTGTTGTTCTTGTTGCTCTTGTTGCTCTTGTTGCTCTTGTTGCTCTTGTTGCACTTGTTGCTGTTGTTGTTCTTGTTGTTCTGGTTGTTGATGTTCTTGTTGTTCATGTTGTTGTTGTTCTTGATGTTGTTGTTGTTCTTGATGTTCTTGTTGTTCTTGTAGTTCTTGTTGTTCTTGTTGTTTTTGTTGTTCTTGTTGCTTTTGTTGCTCTTGTTGCTCTTCTTGCTCTTGTTGCTCTTGTTGCTGTTGTTGCTGTTGTTGTTCTGGTTGTTGATGTTCTTGTTGTTCATGTTGTTGTTGTTCTTGATGTTCTTGTTGTTCTTGTTGTTCTTGTTGTTCTTGTTGTTCTTGTTGTTCTTGTTGTTCTTGTTGTTCTTGCTGTTGTTGTTCCTGTTGTTGTTGTTGTTGTTGTTGTTGTTCTTGCTGTTCTTGTTGTTGTTGTTCTTGCTGTTCTTGTTCTTGTTGCTCTTGTTGTTCTTGTTGTTCTTGTTGTTCTTGTTTTTGTTGTTCTTGTTGTTGTTGTTGTTCTTCCTGTTCTTGTTCTTGTTGTTCTTGTTGTTCTTGTTGTTCTTGTTGTTCTTGTTGTTCTTGTTGTTCTTGTTGTTCTTGTTGTTCTTGTTGTTCTTGTTGTTTTGGTTGTTGATGTTCTTGTTGTTCTTGTTGTTCTTGTTGTACTTGTTGTTGTTGTTCTTGTTGTTCTTGTTGTTCTTGTTGTTCTTGTTGTTCTTGTTGTTCTTGTTGTTGTTGTTGTTCTTGCTGTTCTTGTTGTTCTTGTTGTTCTTGTTGTTCTTGTTGTTCTTGTTGTTCTTGTTGTTCTTGTTGTTCTTGCTGTTCTTGTTGTTCTTGTTGTTCTTGTTGTTCTGGTTGTTGATGTTCTTGTTGTTCATGTTGTTGTTGTTCTTGATGTTGTTGTTGTTCTTGATGTTCTTGTTGTTCTTGTTGTTCTTGTTGTTCTTGTTGTTCTTGTTGTTTTGGTTGTTGATGTTCTTGTTGTTCTTGTTGTTCTTGTTGTACTTGTTGTTGTTGTTCTTGTTGTTCTTGTTGTTCTTGTTGTTCTTGTTGTTCTTGTTGTTCTTGTTGTTGTTGTTGTTCTTGCTGTTCTTGTTGTTCTTGTTGTTCTTGTTGTTCTTGTTGTTGTTGTTGTTCTTGCTGTTCTTGTTGTTCTTGTTGTTCTTGTTGTTCTTGTTGTTCTTGTTGTTCTTGTTGTTCTTGTTGTTCTTGTTGTTCTTGTTGTTCTTGTTGTTCTTGTTTTTGTTGTTCTTGTTGTTGTTGTTGTTCTTGCTGCTCTTGTTGTTCTTGTTGTTCTTGTTGCTCTTGTTGTTCTTGTTGTTCTTGGTGTTCTTGGTGTTCTTGTTGTTCTTCTTGTTCTAGTTGTTGTTGTTGTTCTTGTTGTTCTTGTTGTTCTTGTTGTTCTTGTTGTTCTTGTTGTTCTTGTTGTTCTGGTTGTTGATGTTCTTGTTGTTCATGTTGTTGTTGTTCTTGTTGTTCTTGATGTTCTTGTTGTTCTTGTTGTCGTTGTTGTTCTTGTTGTTCTTGTTGCTCTTGTTGCTCTTGTTGCTCTTGTTGCTCTTGTTGCACTTGTTGCTGTTGTTGTTCTTGTTGTTCTGGTTGTTGATGTTCTTGTTGTTCATGTTGTTGTTGTTCTTGATGTTCTTGTTGTTCTTGTTGTTCTTGTTGTTCTTGTTGTTCTTGGTGTTCTTGTTGTTCTTGTTGTTCTTGGTGTTCTTGTTGTTCTTGTTGTTGTTCTTGCTGTTCTGGTTGTTCTTGTTGTTCTTGTTCTTCTTGTTGTTCTCGTTGTTCTCGTTGTTCTCGTTGTTCTCGTTGTTCTCGTTGTTCTCGTTGTTCTCGTTGTTCTCGTTGTTCTCGTTGTTCTCGTTGTTCTTGTTGTTCTTGTTGTTCTTGCTGTTGTTGTTCCTGTTGTTGTTGTTGTTGTTGTTGTTCTTGCTGTTCTTGTTGTTGTTGTTCTTGCTGTTCTTGTTCTTGTTGCTCTTGTTGTTCTTGTTGTTCTTGTTGTTCTTGTTGTTCTTGTTGTTCTTGTTTTTGTTTTTCTTGTTGTTGTTGTTGTTCTTCCTGTTCTTGTTCTTGTTGTTCTTGTTGTTCTTGTTGTTCTTGTTGTTCTTGTTGTTCTTGTTGCTCTTGTTGTTCTTGCTGTTCTTTCTGTTCATGTTGTTCTTGTTGTTCTTGTTGTTGTTGTTGTTGTCCTTGTTGTTCTTGTTGTTCTTGTTGTTCTTGTTGTTCTTGTTGTTCTAGTTGTTGTTGTTGTTGTTGTTGTTCTTGTTATTCTCGTTGTTCTTGTTGCTCTTGTTGCTTTTGTTGCTCTTGTTGCTCTTCTTGCTCTTGTTGCTCTTGTTGCTGTTGTTGCTGTTGTTGTTCTGGTTGTTGATGTTCTTGTTGTTCATGTTGTTGTTGTTCTTGATGTTCTTGTTGTTCTTGTTGTTCTTGTTGTTCTTGTTGTTCTTGTTGTTCTTGTTGTTCTTGTTGTTCTTGTTGTTCTTGTTGTTCTTGTTGTTCTTGTTGTTCTTGTTGTTCTTGTTGTTCTTGTTGTTCTTGTTGTTCTTGTTGTTCTTGTTGTTCTTGCTGTTCTTGTTGTTCTTGTTGTTTTGGTTGTTGATGTTCTTGTTGTTCTTGTTGTTCTTGTTGTACTTGTTGTTGTTGTTCTTGTTGTTCTTGTTGTTCTTGTTGTTCTTGTTGTTCTTGTTGTTCTTGTTGTTGTTGTTGTTCTTGCTGTTCTTGTTGTTCTTGTTGTTCTTGTTGTTCTTGTTGTTCTTGTTGTTCTTGTTGTTCTTGTTGTTCTTGCTGTTCTTGTTGTTCTTGTTGTTCTTGTTGTTCTGGTTGTTGATGTTCTTGTTGTTCATGTTGTTGTTGTTCTTGTTGTTCTTGATGTTCTTGTTGTTCTTGTTGTCGTTGTTGTTCTTGTTGTTCTTGTTGCTCTTGTTGCTCTTGTTGCTCTTGTTGCTCTTGTTGCACTTGTTGCTGTTGTTGTTCTTGTTGTTCTGGTTGTTGATGTTCTTGTTGTTCATGTTGTTGTTGTTCTTGATGTTCTTGTTGTTCTTGTTGTTCTTGTTGTTCTTGTTGTTTTTTTTGTTCTTGGTGTTCTTGTTGTTCTTGTTGTTCTTGTTGTTCTTGGTGTTCTTGTTGTTCTTGTTGTTGTTCTTGCTGTTCTGGTTGTTCTTGTTGTTCTCGTTGTTCTCGTTGTTCTCGTTGTTCTCGTTGTTCTCGTTGTTCTCGTTGTTCTCGTTGTTCTTGTTGCTGTTGTTGTTCTTGTTGTTCTGGTTGTTGATGTTCTTGTTGTTCATGTTGTTGTTGTTCCTTTTGTTCTTGTTGATGTTGTTGTTGTTGTTGTTCTGGTTGTTGATGCTCTTGTTGTTCATGTTGTTGTTGTTCTTGATGTTCTTGTTGTTCTTGTTGTTCTTGTTGTTCTTGTTGTTCTTGTTGTTCTTGTTGTTCTTGTTGTTCTTGCTGTTCTTGTTCTTGTTGCTCTTGTTGTTCTTGTTGTTCTTGTTGTTCTTGTTTTTGTTGTTCTTGTTGTTGTTGTTGTTCTTCCTGTTCTTGTTCTTGTTGTTCTTGTTGTTCTTGTTGTTCTTGTTGTTCTTGTTGTTCTTGTTGTTCTTGTTGTTTTGGTTGTTGATGTTCTTGTTGTTCTTGTTGTTCTTGTTGTACTTGTTGTTGTTGTTCTTGTTGTTCTTGTTGTTCTTGTTGTTCTTGTTGTTCTTGTTGTTGTTGTTGTTCTTGCTGTTCTTGTTGTTCTTGTTGTTCTTGTTGTTCTTGTTGTTCTTGTTGTTCTTGTTGTTCTTGTTGTTCTTGCTGTTCTTGTTGTTCTTGTTGTTCTTGTTGTTCTGGTTGTTGATGTTCTTGTTGTTCATGTTGTTGTTGTTCTTGATGTTGTTGTTGTTCTTGATGTTCTTGTTGTTCTTGTTGTTCTTGTTGTTCTTGTTGTTCTTGTTGTTTTGGTTGTTGATGTTCTTGTTGTTCTTGTTGTTCTTGTTGTACTTGTTGTTGTTGTTCTTGTTGTTCTTGTTGTTCTTGTTGTTCTTGTTGTTCTTGTTGTTCTTGTTGTTGTTGTTGTTCTTGCTGTTCTTGTTGTTCTTGTTGTTCTTGTTGTTCTTGTTGTTGTTGTTGTTCTTGCTGTTCTTGTTGTTCTTGTTGTTCTTGTTGTTCTTGTTGTTCTTGTTGTTCTTGTTGTTCTTGTTGTTCTTGTTGTTCTTGTTGTTCTTGTTGTTCTTGTTTTTGTTGTTCTTGTTGTTGTTGTTGTTCTTGCTGCTCTTGTTGTTCTTGTTGTTCTTGTTGCTCTTGTTGTTCTTGTTGTTCTTGGTGTTCTTGGTGTTCTTGTTGTTCTTCTTGTTCTAGTTGTTGTTGTTGTTGTTCTTGTTGTTGTTCTTCTTGTTCTTCTCGTTGTTCTTGTTGTTCTTGTTGTTCTTTTTGCTGTTCTTGTTGTTCTCGTTATTCTCGTTGTTCTCGTTGTTCTCGTTGTTCTTGTTGTTGTTGTTGTTCTTGCTGTTCTTGTTGTTCTTGTTGTTCTTGTTGTTCTTGTTGTTCTTGTTGTTCTTGTTGTTCTTGTTGTTCTTGCTGTTCTTGTTGTTCTTGTTGTTCTTGTTGTTCTGGTTGTTGATGTTCTTGTTGTTCATGTTGTTGTTGTTCTTGTTGTTCTTGATGTTCTTGTTGTTCTTGTTGTCGTTGTTGTTCTTGTTGTTCTTGTTGCTCTTGTTGCTCTTGTTGCTCTTGTTGCTCTTGTTGCACTTGTTGCTGTTGTTGTTCTTGTTGTTCTGGTTGTTGATGTTCTTGTTGTTCATGTTGTTGTTGTTCTTGATGTTCTTGTTGTTCTTGTTGTTCTTGTTGTTCTTGTTGTTTTTGTTGTTCTTGGTGTTCTTGTTGTTCTTGTTGTTCTTGTTGTTCTTGGTGTTCTTGTTGTTCTTGTTGTTGTTCTTGCTGTTCTGGTTGTTCTTGTTGTTCTCGTTGTTCTCGTTGTTCTCGTTGTTCTCGTTGTTCTCGTTGTTCTCGTTGTTCTCGTTGTTCTTGTTGCTGTTGTTGTTCTGGTTGTTGATGTTCTTGTTGTTCATGTTGTTGTTGTTCTTGTTGTTCTTGATGTTCTTGTTGTTCTTGTTGTCGTTGTTGTTCTTGTTGTTCTTGTTGCTCTTGTTGCTCTTGTTGCTCTTGTTGCTCTTGTTGCTCTTGTTGCACTTGTTGCTGTTGTTGTTCTTGTTGTTCTGGTTGTTGATGTTCTTGTTGTTCATGTTGTTGTTGTTCTTGATGTTGTTGTTGTTCTTGATGTTCTTGTTGTTCTTGTAGTTCTTGTTGTTCTTGTTGTTTTTGTTGTTCTTGTTGCTTTTGTTGCTCTTGTTGCTCTTCTTGCTCTTGTTGCTCTTGTTGCTGTTGTTGCTGTTGTTGTTCTGGTTGTTGATGTTCTTGTTGTTCATGTTGTTGTTGTTCTTGATGTTCTTGTTGTTCTTGTTGTTCTTGTTGTTCTTGTTGTTCTTGTTGTTCTTGTTGTTCTTGTTGTTCTTGTTGTTCTTGCTGTTGTTGTTCCTGTTGTTGTTGTTGTTGTTGTTGTTGTTCTTGCTGTTCTTGTTGTTGTTGTTCTTGCTGTTCTTGTTCTTGTTGCTCTTGTTGTTCTTGTTGTTCTTGTTGTTCTTGTTGTTCTTGTTTTTGTTGTTCTTGTTGTTGTTGTTGTTCTTCCTGTTCTTGTTCTTGTTGTTCTTGTTGTTCTTGTTGTTCTTGTTGTTCTTGTTGTTCTTGTTGTTCTTGTTGTTCTTGTTGTTCTTGTTGTTCTTGTTGTTTTGGTTGTTGATGTTCTTGTTGTTCTTGTTGTTCTTGTTGTTCTTGTTGTACTTGTTGTTGTTGTTCTTGTTGTTCTTGTTGTTCTTGTTGTTCTTGTTGTTCTTGTTGTTGTTGTTGTTCTTGCTGTTCTTGTTGTTCTTGTTGTTCTTGTTGTTCTTGTTGTTCTTGTTGTTCTTGTTGTTCTTGTTGTTCTTGCTGTTCTTGTTGTTCTTGTTGTTCTTGTTGTTCTGGTTGTTGATGTTCTTGTTGTTCATGTTGTTGTTGTTCTTGTTGTTCTTGATGTTCTTGTTGTTCTTGTTGTTGTTGTTGTTCTTGTTGCTCTTGTTGCTCTTGTTGCTCTTGTTGCTCTTGTTGCACTTGTTGCTGTTGTTGTTCTTGTTGTTCTGGTTGTTGATGTTCTTGTTGTTCATGTTGTTGTTGTTCTTGATGTTCTTGTTGTTCTTGTTGTTCTTGTTGTTCTTGTTGTTTTTGTTGTTCTTGGTGTTCTTGTTGTTCTTGTTGTTCTTGGTGTTCTTGTTGTTCTTGTTGTTGTTCTTGCTGTTCTGGTTGTTCTTGTTGTTCTCGTTGTTCTCGTTGTTCTCGTTGTTCTCGTTGTTCTCGTTGTTCTCGTTATTCTCGTTGTTCTCGTTGTTCTTGTTGCTGTTGTTGTTCTTGTTGTTCTGGTTGTTGATATTCTTGTTGTTCATGTTGTTGTTGTTCCATTTGTTCTTGTTGATGTTGTTGTTGTTGTTGTTCTGGTTGTTGATGCTCTTGTTGTTCATGTTGTTGTTGTTCTTGATGTTCTTGTTGTTCTTGTTGTTCTTGTTGTTCTTGTTGTTCCTGTTGTTCTTGTTGTTCTTGTTGTTCTTGTTGTTCTTGTTGTTCTTGTTGTTCTGGTTGTTGATGTTCTTGTTGTTCATGTTGTTGTTGTTCTTGTTGTTCTTGATGTTCTTGTTGTTCTTGTTGTCGTTGTTGTTCTTGTTGTTCTTGTTGCTCTTGTTGCTCTTGTTGCTCTTGTTGCTCTTGTTGCTCTTGTTGCACTTGTTGCTGTTGTTGTTCTTGTTGTTCTGGTTGTTGATGTTCTTGTTGTTCATGTTGTTGTTGTTCTTGATGCTGTTGTTGTTCTTGATGTTCTTGTTGTTCTTGTTGTTCTTGTTGTTCTTGTTGTTCTTGTTGTTTTGGTTGTTGATGTTCTTGTTGTTCTTGTTGTTCTTGTTGTACTTGTTGTTGTTGTTCTTGTTGTTCTTGTTGTTCTTGTTGTTCTTGTTGTTCTTGTTGTTCTTGTTGTTGTTGTTGTTCTTGCTGTTCTTGTTGTTCTTGTTGTTCTTGTTGTTCTTGTTGTTCTTGTTGTTCTTGTTGTTCTTGTTGTTCTTGCTGTTCTTGTTGTTCTTGTTGTTCTTGTTGTTCTGGTTGTTGATGTTCTTGTTGTTCATGTTGTTGTTGTTCTTGTTGTTCTTGATGTTCTTGTTGTTCTTGTTGTCGTTGTTGTTCTTGTTGTTCTTGTTGCTCTTGTTGCTCTTGTTGCTCTTGTTGCTCTTGTTGCACTTGTTGCTGTTGTTGTTCTTGTTGTTCTGGTTGTTGATGTTCTTGTTGTTCATGTCGTTGTTGTTCTTGATGTTCTTGTTGTTCTTGTTGTTCTTGTTGTTCTTGTTGTTTTTGTTGTTCTTGGTGTTCTTGTTGTTCTTGTTGTTCTTGTTGTTCTTGTTGTTCTTGTTGTTTTTGTTGTTCTTGGTGTTCTTGGTGTTCTTGTTGTTCTTCTTGTTCTAGTTGTTGTTGTTGTTGTTCTTGTTGTTGTTCTTCTTGTTCTTCTCGTTGTTCTTGTTGTTCTTGTTGTTCTTTTTGCTGTTCTTGTTGTTCTCGTTATTCTCGTTGTTCTCGTTGTTCTCGTTGTTCTTGTTGTTGTTGTTGTTCTTGCTGTTCTTGTTGTTCTTGTTGTTCTTGTTGTTCTTGTTGTTCTTGTTGTTCTTGTTGTTCTTGTTGTTCTTGCTGTTCTTGTTGTTCTTGTTGTTCTTGTTGTTCTGGTTGTTGATGTTCTTGTTGTTCATGTTGTTGTTGTTCTTGTTGTTCTTGATGTTCTTGTTGTTCTTGTTGTCGTTGTTGTTCTTGTTGTTCTTGTTGCTCTTGTTGCTCTTGTTGCTCTTGTTGCTCTTGTTGCACTTGTTGCTGTTGTTGTTCTTGTTGTTCTGGTTGTTGATGTTCTTGTTGTTCATGTTGTTGTTGTTCTTGATGTTCTTGTTGTTCTTGTTGTTCTTGTTGTTCTTGTTGTTTTTGTTGTTCTTGGTGTTCTTGTTGTTCTTGTTGTTCTTGTTGTTCTTGGTGTTCTTGTTGTTCTTGTTGTTGTTCTTGCTGTTCTGGTTGTTCTTGTTGTTCTCGTTGTTCTCGTTGTTCTCGTTGTTCTCGTTGTTCTCGTTGTTCTCGTTGTTCTCGTTGTTCTTGTTGCTGTTGTTGTTCTGGTTGTTGATGTTCTTGTTGTTCATGTTGTTGTTGTTCTTGTTGTTCTTGATGTTCTTGTTGTTCTTGTTGTCGTTGTTGTTCTTGTTGTTCTTGTTGCTCTTGTTGCTCTTGTTGCTCTTGTTGCTCTTGTTGCTCTTGTTGCACTTGTTGCTGTTGTTGTTCTTGTTGTTCTGGTTGTTGATGTTCTTGTTGTTCATGTTGTTGTTGTTCTTGATGTTGTTGTTGTTCTTGATGTTCTTGTTGTTCTTGTAGTTCTTGTTGTTCTTGTTGTTTTTGTTGTTCTTGTTGCTTTTGTTGCTCTTGTTGCTCTTCTTGCTCTTGTTGCTCTTGTTGCTGTTGTTGCTGTTGTTGTTCTGGTTGTTGATGTTCTTGTTGTTCATGTTGTTGTTGTTCTTGATGTTCTTGTTGTTCTTGTTGTTCTTGTTGTTCTTGTTGTTCTTGTTGTTCTTGTTGTTCTTGTTGTTCTTGTTGTTCTTGCTGTTGTTGTTCCTGTTGTTGTTGTTGTTGTTGTTGTTGTTCTTGCTGTTCTTGTTGTTGTTGTTCTTGCTGTTCTTGTTCTTGTTGCTCTTGTTGTTCTTGTTGTTCTTGTTGTTCTTGTTGTTCTTGTTTTTGTTGTTCTTGTTGTTGTTGTTGTTCTTCCTGTTCTTGTTCTTGTTGTTCTTGTTGTTCTTGTTGTTCTTGTTGTTCTTGTTGTTCTTGTTGTTCTTGTTGTTCTTGTTGTTCTTGTTGTTCTTGTTGTTTTGGTTGTTGATGTTCTTGTTGTTCTTGTTGTTCTTGTTGTTCTTGTTGTACTTGTTGTTGTTGTTCTTGTTGTTCTTGTTGTTCTTGTTGTTCTTGTTGTTCTTGTTGTTGTTGTTGTTCTTGCTGTTCTTGTTGTTCTTGTTGTTCTTGTTGTTCTTGTTGTTCTTGTTGTTCTTGTTGTTCTTGTTGTTCTTGCTGTTCTTGTTGTTCTTGTTGTTCTTGTTGTTCTTGTTGTTCTGGTTGTTGATGTTCTTGTTGTTCATGTTGTTGTTGTTCTTGTTGTTCTTGATGTTCTTGTTGTTCTTGTTGTTGTTGTTGTTCTTGTTGCTCTTGTTGCTCTTGTTGCTCTTGTTGCTCTTGTTGCACTTGTTGCTGTTGTTGTTCTTGTTGTTCTGGTTGTTGATGTTCTTGTTGTTCATGTTGTTGTTGTTCTTGATGTTCTTGTTGTTCTTGTTGTTCTTGTTGTTCTTGTTGTTTTTGTTGTTCTTGGTGTTCTTGTTGTTCTTGTTGTTCTTGGTGTTCTTGTTGTTCTTGTTGTTGTTCTTGCTGTTCTGGTTGTTCTTGTTGTTCTCGTTGTTCTCGTTGTTCTCGTTGTTCTCGTTGTTCTCGTTGTTCTCGTTATTCTCGTTGTTCTCGTTGTTCTTGTTGCTGTTGTTGTTCTTGTTGTTCTGGTTGTTGATATTCTTGTTGTTCATGTTGTTGTTGTTCCATTTGTTCTTGTTGATGTTGTTGTTGTTGTTGTTCTGGTTGTTGATGCTCTTGTTGTTCATGTTGTTGTTGTTCTTGATGTTCTTGTTGTTCTTGTTGTTCTTGTTGTTCTTGTTGTTCCTGTTGTTCTTGTTGTTCTTGTTGTTCTTGTTGTTCTTGTTGTTCTTGTTGTTCTGGTTGTTGATGTTCTTGTTGTTCATGTTGTTGTTGTTCTTGTTGTTCTTGATGTTCTTGTTGTTCTTGTTGTCGTTGTTGTTCTTGTTGTTCTTGTTGCTCTTGTTGCTCTTGTTGCTCTTGTTGCTCTTGTTGCTCTTGTTGCACTTGTTGCTGTTGTTGTTCTTGTTGTTCTGGTTGTTGATGTTCTTGTTGTTCATGTTGTTGTTGTTCTTGATGCTGTTGTTGTTCTTGATGTTCTTGTTGTTCTTGTTGTTCTTGTTGTTCTTGTTGTTCTTGTTGTTTTGGTTGTTGATGTTCTTGTTGTTCTTGTTGTTCTTGTTGTACTTGTTGTTGTTGTTCTTGTTGTTCTTGTTGTTCTTGTTGTTCTTGTTGTTCTTGTTGTTCTTGTTGTTGTTGTTGTTCTTGCTGTTCTTGTTGTTCTTGTTGTTCTTGTTGTTCTTGTTGTTCTTGTTGTTCTTGTTGTTCTTGTTGTTCTTGCTGTTCTTGTTGTTCTTGTTGTTCTTGTTGTTCTGGTTGTTGATGTTCTTGTTGTTCATGTTGTTGTTGTTCTTGTTGTTCTTGATGTTCTTGTTGTTCTTGTTGTCGTTGTTGTTCTTGTTGTTCTTGTTGCTCTTGTTGCTCTTGTTGCTCTTGTTGCTCTTGTTGCACTTGTTGCTGTTGTTGTTCTTGTTGTTCTGGTTGTTGATGTTCTTGTTGTTCATGTCGTTGTTGTTCTTGATGTTCTTGTTGTTCTTGTTGTTCTTGTTGTTCTTGTTGTTTTTGTTGTTCTTGGTGTTCTTGTTGTTCTTGTTGTTCTTGTTGTTCTTGTTGTTCTTGGTGTTCTTGTTGTTCTTGTTGTTGTTCTTGCTGTTCTGGTTGTTCTTGTTGTTCTCGTTGTTCTCGTTGTTCTCGTTGTTCTCGTTGTTCTCGTTGTTCTCGTTGTTCTCGTTGTTCTTGTTGCTGTTGTTGTTCTTGTTGTTCTGGTTGTTCTGGTTGTTGATGTTCTTGTTGTTCAAGTTGTTGTTGTTCCTTTTGTTCTTGTTGATGTTGTTGTTGTTGTTGTTCTGGTTGTTGATGCTCTTGTTGTTCATGTTGTTGTTGTTCTTGATGTTCTTGTTGTTCTTGTTGTTCTTGTTGTTCTTGTTGTTCTTGTTGTTCTTGTTGTTCTTGTTGTTCTTGTTGTTCTGGTTGTTGATGTTCTTGTTGTTCATGTTGTTGTTGTTCTTGTTGTTCTTGATGTTCTTGTTGTTCTTGTTGTCGTTGTTGTTCTTGTTGTTCTTGTTGCTCTTGTTGCTCTTGTTGCTCTTGTTGCTCTTGTTGCTCTTGTTGCACTTGTTGCTGTTGTTGTTCTTGTTGTTCTGGTTGTTGATGTTCTTGTTGTTCATGTTGTTGTTGTTCTTGATGTTGTTGTTGTTCTTGATGTTCTTGTTGTTCTTGTAGTTCTTGTTGTTCTTGTTGTTTTTGTTGTTCTTGTTGCTTTTGTTGCTCTTGTTGCTCTTCTTGCTCTTGTTGCTCTTGTTGCTGTTGTTGCTGTTGTTGTTCTGGTTGTTGATGTTCTTGTTGTTCATGTTGTTGTTGTTCTTGATGTTCTTGTTGTTCTTGTTGTTCTTGTTGTTCTTGTTGTTCTTGTTGTTCTTGTTGTTCTTGCTGTTGTTGTTCCTGTTGTTGTTGTTATTGTTGTTGTTCTTGCTGTTCTTGTTGTTGTTGTTCTTGCTGTTCTTGTTCTTGTTGCTCTTGTTGTTCTTGTTGTTCTTGTTGTTCTTGTTGTTCTTGTTTTTGTTGTTCTTGTTGTTGTTGTTGTTCTTCCTGTTCTTGTTCTTGTTGTTCTTGTTGTTCTTGGTGTTCTTGTTGTTCTTGTTGTTCTTGGTCTTGATGTTCTTGTTGTTCTTGTTGTTCTTGATGTTCTTGTTGTTCTTGTTGTTCTTGTTGTTCTTGGTGTTCTTGTTGTTCTTGTTGTTCTTGGTGTTCTTGTTGTTCTTGTTGTTGTTCTTGCTGTACTGGTTGTTCTTGTTGTTCTTGTTCTTCTTGTTGTTCTCGTTGTTCTCGTTGTTCTCGTTGTTCTCGTTGTTCTCGTTGTTCTCGTTGTTCTCGTTGTTCTCGTTGTTCTCGTTGTTCTTGTTGTTCTTGTTGTTCTTGTTGTTCTTGTTGTTCTTGTTGTTCTTGTTGATCTTGTTGTTCTTGTTGTTCTTGTTGTTCTTGTTGTTCTTGTTGTTCTTGTTGTTCTTGTTGTTCTTGTTGTTCTTGTTGTTCTTGTTGTTCTTGTTGTTCTTGTTGTTCTTGTTGTTCTTGTTGTTCTTGTTGTTCTTGTTGTTCTTGTTGTTCTTGTTGTTCTTGTTGTTCTTGTTGTTCTTGTTGTTCTTGTTGTTCTTGTTGTTCTTGTTGTTCTTGTTGTTCTTGTTGTTCTTGTTGTTCTTGTTGTTCTTGTTGTTCTTGTTGTTCTTGTTGTTCTGGTTGTTGATGTTCTTGTTGTTCATGTTGTTGTTGTTCTTGTTGTTCTTGATCTTCTTGTTGTTCTTGTTGTCGTTGTTGTTCTTGTTGTTCTTGTTGCTCTTGTTGCTCTTGTTGCTCTTGTTGCTCTTGTTGCTATTGTTGCTGTTGTTGTTCTTGTTGTTCTGGTTGTTGATGTTCTTGTTGTTCATGTTGTTGTTGTTCCTTTTGTTCTTGTTGATGTTGTTGTTGTTGTTGTTCTGGTTGTTGATGCTCTTGTTGTTCATGTTGTTGTTGTTCTTGATGTTCTTGTTGTTCTTGTTGTTCTTGTTGTTCTTGGTGTTCTTGTTGTTCTTGTTGTTCTAGTTGTTGTTGTTGCTGTTGTTGTTCTTGTTGTGCATGTTGTTGTTGTTCTGGTTGATGTTGTTGTTCTTGATCTTGTTTTTCTTGTTGTTCTTGTTGTTCTTGTTGTTCTTGTTGTTCTTGTTGTTATTGTTGCTCTTGTTGCTCTTGTTGTTCTTGTTGTTCTTCTTGTTCTTGTTATACTTTTTGTCCTTGTTGTTCTTGCTGTTGTTGTTCCCGTTGTTCTTGTTGTTGTTGTTGTTGTTGTTCTTGTTATTGTTGTTCATGTTGTTCTTGTTGTTCTTGTTTTTGTTGTTCTTGTTGTTGTTGTTGTTCTTGCTGCTCTTGTTGTTCTTGTTGTTCTTGTTGCTCTTGTTGTTCTTGTTGTTCTTGGTGTTCTTGGTGTTCTTGTTGTTCTTCTTGTTCTAGTTGTTGTTGTTGTTGTTCTTGTTGTTGTTCTTCTTGTTCTTCTCGTTGTTCTTGTTGTTCTTGTTGTTCTTTTTGCTGTTCTTGTTGTTCTTGTTATTCTCGTTGTTCTCGTTGTTCTCGTTGTTCTCGTTGTTCTCGTTGTTCTCGTTGTTCTCGTTGTTCTCGTCGTTCTCGTTGTTCTCGTCGTTCTCGTTGTTCTCGTTGTTCTCGTTGTTCTCGTTGTTCTCGTTGTTCTCGTTGTTCTCGTTGTTCTCGTTGTTCTTGTTGTACTTGTTGTTGTTGTTCTTGTTGTTCTTGTTGTTCTTGTTGTTCCTGTTGTTCTTGTTGTTCTTGTTGTTCTTGTTGTTCTTTTTGTTCTTGTTGTTCTTGTTGTCCTTGTTGTTGTTGTTGCTGTTGTTGTTCTTGTTGTTCATGTTGTTGTTGTTCTGGTTGATGTTGTTGTTCTTGATCTTGTTTTTCTTGTTGTTCTTGTTGTTCTTGTTGTTCTTGTTGTTCTTGTTGTTCTTGTTGTTATTGTTGCTCTTGTTGCTCTTGTTGTTCTTGTTGTTCTTCTTGTTCTTGTTATTCTTTTTGTCCTTGTTGTTCTTGCTGTTGTTGTTCCCGTTGTTCTTGTTGTTGTTGTTGTTGTTGTTGTTGTTGTTCTTGTTCTTGTTGTTCATGTTGTTGCGGTTCTGGTAGATGTTGTTGTTCTTGTTCTTGTTGTTCTTGTTGCTCACGTTGTTCTTGTTGTTCTTGTTGTTCTTGCTGTTGTTGTTCCTGTTGTTGTTGTTGTTCTTGCTGTTCTTGTTGTTGTTGTTCTTGCTGTTCTTGTTCTTGTTGCTCTTGTTGTTCTTGTTGTTCTTGTTGTTCTTGTTGTTCTTGTTTTTGTTGTTCTTGTTGTTGTTGTTGTTCTTGCTGCTCTTGTTGTTCTTGTTGTTCTTGTTGCTCTTGTTGTTCTTGTTGTTCTTGGTGTTCTTGGTGTTCTTGTTGTTCTTCTTGTTCTAGTTGTTGTTGTTGTTGTTCTTGTTGTTGTTCTTCTTGTTCTTCTCGTTGTTCTTGTTGTTCTTGTTGTTCTTTTTGCTGTTCTTGTTGTTCTCGTTATTCTCGTTGTTCTCGTTGTTCTCGTTGTTCTCGTTGTTCTCGTTGTTCTCGTTGTTCTCGTTGTTCTCGTTGTTCTCGTTGTTCTCGTTGTTCTCGTTGTTCTCGTTGTTCTCGTTGTTCTCGTTGTTCTCGTTGTTCTCGTTGTTCTCGTTGTTCTTGTTGTACTTGTTGTTGTTGTTCTTGTTGTTCTTGTTGTTCTTGTTGTTCTTGTTGTTCTTGTTGTTCTTGTTGTTCTTGTTGTTCTTGTTGTTCTTGTTGTTCTTGTTGTTCTTGTTGTTCTTGTTCTTCTTGTTGTTGTTGTTGTTCTTGCTGTTCTTGTTGTAGTTGTTGTTGTTGTCCTTGTTGTTGTTTTAGTTCTTGTTGTTCTTGTTGTTCTTGTTGTTCTTGTTGTTCTTGTTGTTCTTGTTGTTCTTGTTGTTCTTGTTGTTCTTGTTGTTCTTGTTGTTCTTGTTGTTCTTGTTGTTCTTGTTGTTCTTGTTGTTCTTGTTGTTCTTGTTGTTCTTGTTGTTCTTGTTGTTCTTGTTGTTCTTGTTGTTCTGGTTGTTGATGTTCTTGTTGTTCATGTTGTTGTTGTTCTTGTTGTTCTTGATGTTCTTGTTGTTCTTGTTGTCGTTGTTGTTCTTGTTGTTCTTGTTGCTCTTGTTGCTCTTGTTGCTCTTGTTGCTCTTGTTGCACTTGTTGCTGTTGTTGTTCTTGTTGTTCTGGTTGTTGATGTTCTTGTTGTTCATGTTGTTGTTGTTCTTGATGTTCTTGTTGTTCTTGTTGTTCTTGTTGTTCTTGTTGTTCTTGGTGTTGTTGTTGTTCTTGTTGTTCTTGGTGTTCTTGTTGTTCTTGTTGTTGTTCTTGCTGTTCTGGTTGTTCTTGTTGTTCTTGTTCTTCTTGTTGTTCTCGTTGTTCTCGTTGTTCTCGTTGTTCTCGTTGTTCTCGTTGTTCTCGTTGTTCTCGTTGTTCTCGTTGTTCTTGTTGTTCTTGTTGTTCTTGTTGTACTTGTTGTTCTTGCTGTTGTTGTTCCTGTTGTTGTTGTTGTTGTTGTTGTTCTTGCTGTTCTTGTTGTTGTTGTTCTTGCTGTTCTTGTTCTTGTTGCTCTTGTTGTTCTTGTTGTTCTTGTTGTTCTTGTTTTTGTTGTTCTTGTTGTTGTTGTTGTTCTTCCTGTTCTTGTTCTTGTTGTTCTTGTTGTTCTTGTTGTTCTTGTTGTTCTTGTTGTTCTTGTTGTTCTTGTTGTTCTTGTTGCTCTTGTTGTTCTTGCTGTTCTTTCTGTTCATGTTGTTCTTGTTGTTCTTGTTGTTGTTGTTGTTGTCCTTGTTGTTCTTGTTGTTCTTGTTGTTCTTGTTGTTCTTGTTGTTCTAGTTGTTGTTGTTGTTGTTGTTGTTCTTGTTATTCTCGTTGTTCTTGTTGCTCTTGTTGCTTTTGTTGCTCTTGTTGCTCTTCTTGCTCTTGTTGCTCTTGTTGCTGTTGTTGCTGTTGTTGTTCTGGTTGATGATGTTCTTGTTGTTCATGTTGTTGTTGTTCTTGATGTTCTTGTTGTTCTTGTTGTTCTTGTTGTTCTTGTTGTTCTTGTTGTTCTTGTTGTTCTTGTTGTTCTTGTTGTTCTTGTTGTTCTTGTTGTTCTTGTTGCTCTTGTTGTTCTTGCTGTTCTTTCTGTTCATGTTGTTCTTGTTGTTCTTGTTGTTGTTCTTGTTGTTCTTGTTGTTCTTGTTGTTCTTGTTGTTCTTGTTGTTCTTGTTGTTCTTGTTGTTCTTGCTGTTCTTGTTCTTGTTGTTCTTGTTGTTCTTGTTGTTCTTGTTGCTCTTGTTGCTCTTGTTGCTCTTGTTGCTCTTGTTGCTCTTGTTGCTCTTGTTGCTCTTGTTGCTGTTGTTGTTCTTGTTGTTCTGATTGTTGATGTTCTTGTTGTTCATGTTGTTGTTGTTCTTGTTGTTCTTGTTGTTGTTGTTGTTGTTCTGGTTGTTGTTGTTGTTGTTCTTGCTGTTCTTGTTCTTCTTGTTGTTGTTGATGTTGTTGTTGTTGCTCTTGCTGTTCTTGTTGTTCTTGTTGTTCTTCTTGTTGTTCTTCTTGTTGTTGTTGTTGTTCTTGTTTATGTTATTCTTGTTGTTGTTGTTGTTCTTGTTGTTCCTGTTGTTGTTGTTGTTCTTGTTGTTCTTGTTGTTGTTGTTCATGTAGTTCTTCTTGTTGTTGTTCTTGCTGTTCTTGTTCTTGTTGTTCTTGTTGTCCTTGCTGTTCTTGTTGTTATTGTTGTTGTTGTCCTTGTTGTTCTTGTTGTTCTTGTTGTTCTTGTTGATCTTGTTGTTCATGTTGTTCTTGAGGTTCTTGTTGCTCTTGTTGCTCTTGTTGCTCTTGTTGCTCTTGTTGCACTTGTTGCTGTTGTTGTTCTTGTTGTTCTGGTTGTTGATGTTCTTGTTGTTCATGTTGCTGTTGTTCTGGTTGTTCTAGATGTTCTTGTTGTTCTTGTTGTCGTTGTTGTTCTTGTTGTTCTTGTTGCTCTTCTTGCTCTTGTTGCTCTTGTTGCTGTTGTTGCTGTTGTTGTTCTGGTTGTTGATGTTCTTGTTGTTCATGTTGTTGTTGTTCTTGATGTTCTTGTTGTTCTTGTTGTTCTTGTTGTTCTTGTTGTTCTTGTTGTTCTTGTTGTTCTTGTTGTTCTTGTTGTTGTTGATGTTGTTGTTGTTGCTCTTGCTGTTCTTGTTGTTCTTGTTGTTCTTCTTGTTGTTCTTCTTGTTGTTGTTGTTGTTCTTGTTTATGTTATTCTTGTTGTTGTTGTTGTTCTTGATGTTCTTGTTGTTCTTGTTGTTGTTGTTCATGTAGTTCTTCTTGTTGTTGTTCTTGCTGTTCTTGTTCTTGTTGTTCTTGTTGTCCTTGCTGTTCTTGTTGTTATTGTTGTTGTTGTCCTTGTTGTTCTTGTTGTTCTTGTTATTCTTGTTGATCTTGTTGTTCTTGTTGTTCTTGAGGTTCTTGTTGCTCTTGTTGCTCTTGTTGCTCTTGTTGCTCTTGTTGCACTTGTTGCTGTTGTTGTTCTTGTTGTTCATGTTGTTGTTGTTCTGGTTGATGTTGTTGTTCTTGATCTTGTTTTTCTTGTTGTTCTTGTTGTTCTTGTTGTTCTTGTTGTTCTTGTTGTTATTGTTGCTGTTGGTGCTCTTGTTGTTCTTGTTGTTCTTCTTGTTCTTGTTATTCTTTTTGTCCTTGTTGTTCTTGCTGTTGTTGTTCCCGTTGTTCTTGTTGTTGTTCTTGTTGTTGTTGTTGTTCTTGCTGCTCTTGTTGTTCTTGTTGTTCTTGTTGCTCTTGTTGTTCTTGTTGTTCTTTGTGTTCTTGGTGTTCTTGTTGTTCTTCTTGTTCTAGTTGTTGTTGTTGTTGTTCTTGTTGTTGTTCTTCTTGTTCTTCTCGTTGTTCTTGTTGTTCTTGTTGTTCTTTTTGCTGTTCTTGTTGTTCTCGTTATTCTCATTGTTCTCGTTGTTCTCGTTGTTCTCGTTGTTCTCGTTGTTCTCGTTGTTCTCGTTGTTCTCGTTGTTCTCGTTGTTCTCGTTGTTCTCGTTGTTCTCGTTGTTCTTGTTGTACTTGTTGTTGTTGTTCTTGTTGTTCTTGTTGTTCTTGTTGTTCTTGTTGTTCTTGTTGTTCTTGTTGTTCTTGTTGCTCTTGTTGTTCTTGCTGTTCTTTCTGTTCATGTTGTTCTTGTTGTTCTTGTTGTTGTTCTTGTTGTTCTTGTTGTTCTTGTTGTTCTTGTTGTTCTTGCTGTTCTTGTTCTTGTTGTTCTTGTTGTTCTTGTTGTTCTTGTTGTTCTTGTTGTTCTTGTTGTTCTTCTTGTTGTTCTTCTTGTTGTTCTTCTTGTTGTTGTTGTTGTTCTTGTTTATGTTATTCTTGTTGTTGTTGTTGTTCTTGATGTTCTTGTTGTTCTTGTTGTTGTTGTTCATGTAGTTCTTCTTGTTGTTGTTCTTGCTGTTCTTGTTCTTGTTGTTCTTGTTGTCCTTGCTGTTCTTGTTGTTATTGTTGTTGTTGTCCTTGTTGTTCTTGTTGTTCTTGTTGTTCTTGTTGATCTTGTTGTTCTTGTTGTTCTTGAGGTTCTTGTTGCTCTTGTTGCTCTTGTTGCTCTTGTTGCTCTTGTTGCACTTGTTGCTGTTGTTGTTCTTGTTGTTCATGTTGTTGTTGTTCTGGTTGATGTTGTTGTTCTTGTTCTTGCTGCTCTTGTTGTTCTTGTTGTTCTTGTTGCTCTT
Organism: Megalopta genalis; assembly: GCF_051020955.1. NCBI lineage: Eukaryota > Metazoa > Arthropoda > Insecta > Hymenoptera > Halictidae > Megalopta > Megalopta genalis. The sequence continues at coordinate 1,091,524 of NW_027476100.1, forward strand.
GTTGTTCTTGTTGTTCTTGGTGTTCTTGGTGTTCTTGTTGTTCTTCTTGTTCTAGTTGTTGTTGTTGTTGTTCTTGTTGTTGTTCTTCTTGTTCTTCTCGTTGTTCTTGTTGTTCTTGTTGTTCTTTTTGCTGTTCTTGTTGTTCTCGTTATTCTCGTTGTTCTCGTTGTTCTCGTTGTTCTCGTTGTTCTCGTTGTTCTCGTTGTTCTCGTTGTTCTCGTTGTTCTCGTTGTTCTCGTTGTTCTCGTTGTTCTCGTTGTTCTCGTTGTTCTCGTTGTTCTCGTTGTTCTCGTTGTTCTCGTTGTTCTCGTTGTTCTCGTTGTTCTCGTTGTTCTTGTTGTACTTGTTGTTGTTGTTCTTGTTGTTCTTGTTGTTCTTGTTGTTCTTGTTGTTCTTGTTGTTCTTGTTGTTCTTGTTGTTCTTGTTGTTCTTGTTGTTCTTGTTGTTCTTGTTGTTCTTGTTGTTCTTGTTGTTCTTGTTGTTCTTGTTGTTCTTGTTGTTCTTGTTGTTGTTGTTGTTCTTGCTGTTCTTGTTGTAGTTGTTGTTGTTGTCCTTGTTGTTGTTGTAGTTCTTGTTGTTCTTGTTATTCTTGTTGTTCTTGTTGTTCTTGTTGTTCTTGTTGTTCTTGTTGTTCTTGTTGTTCTTGTTGTTCTTGTTGTTCTTGTTGTTCTTGTTGTTCTTGTTGTTCTTGTTGTTCTTGTTTTTCTTGTTGTTCTGGTTGTTGATGTTCTTGTTGTTCATGTTGTTGTTGTTCTTGTTGTTCTTGATGTTCTTGTTGTTCTTGTTGTCGTTGTTGTTCTTGTTGTTCTTGTTGCTCTTGTTGCTCTTGTTGCTCTCGTTGCTCTTGTTGCACTTGTTGCTGTTGTTGTTCTTGTTGTTCTGGTTGTTGATGTTCTTGTTGTTCATGTTGTTGTTGTTCTTGATGTTCTTGTTGTTCTTGTTGTTCTTGTTGTTCTTGTTGTTCTTGGTGTTCTTGTTGTTCTTGTTGTTCTTGGTGTTCTTGTTGTTCTTGTTGTTGTTCTTGCTGTTCTGGTTGTTCTTGTTGTTCTTGTTCTTCTTGTTGTTCTTGTTCTTCTTGTTGTTCTCGTTGTTCTCGTTGTTCTCGTTGTTCTCGTTGTTCTCGTTGTTCTCGTTGTTCTCGTTGTTCTCGTTGTTCTCGTTGTTCTCGTTGTTCTTTTTGTTCTTGTTGTTCTTGCTGTTGTTGTTCCTGTTGTTGTTGTTGTTGTTGTTGTTCTTGCTGTTCTTGTTGTTGTTGTTCTTGCTGTTCTTGTTCTTGTTGCTCTTGTTGTTCTTGTTGTTCTTGTTGTTCTTGTTGTTCTTGTTTTTGTTGTTCTTGTTGTTGTTGTTGTTCTTCCTGTTCTTGTTCTTGTTGTTCTTGTTGTTCTTGTTGTTCTTGTTGTTCTTGTTGTTCTTGTTGTTCTTGTTGTTCTTGTTGTTCTTGTTGTTCTTGTTGTTCTTGTTGTTCTTGTTGTTCTTGTTGTTCTTGTTTTTCTTGTTGTTCTTGTTGTTCTTGCTGTTCTTGTTCTTGTTGTTCTTGTTGTTCTTGTTGTTCTTGTTGTTCTTGTTGTTCTTGTTGTTCTCGTTGTTCTTGGTGTTCTTGTTGTTCTTGTTGTTCTAGTTGTTGTTGTTGTTGTTGTTGTTCTTGTTGTTGTTCTCGTTGTTCTCGTTGTTCTCGTTGTTCTCGTTGTTCTTGTTGTTCTTTTTGTCCTTGTTGTTCTTGTTGTCCTTGTTGTTGTTGTTGCTGTTGTTGTTCTTGTTGTTCATGTTGTTGTTGTTCTGGTTGATGTTGTTGTTCTTGTTCTTGTTTTTCTTGTTGATCTTGTTGTTCTTGTTGTTCTTGTTGTTCTTGTTGCTCTTGTTGCTCTTGTTGTTCTTGTTGTTCTTCTTGTTCTTGTTATTCTTTTTGTCCTTGTTGTTCTTGCTGTTGTTGTTCCCGTTGTTCTTGTTGTTGTTGTTCTTGTTGTTCTTGTTGTTCTTGTTGTTGCTCTTGCTGTTCTTGTTGTTCTTGTTGTTGTTATTGTTGTTGTTGTCCTTGTTGTTCTTGTTGTTCTTGTTGTTCTTGTTGTTCTTGTTGTTCTTGTTGTTCTTGTTGTTCTTGTTGTTCTTGTTGTTCTTGTTGCTCTTGTTGTTCTTGTTGTTCTTGTTTTTCTTGTTGTTCATGTTGCTGTTGTTCTTGTTGATCTTGTTGTACTTGTTCTTGTTGTTCTTGTTGATCTTGTTGTACTTGTTCTTGTTGATCTTGTTGTTGTTCTTGTTGTTCTTGTTGTTCTTATTGTTCTTGTTGTTCTTGTTGCTCTCGTCGTTGTTGTTCCCGTTGTTCTTGTTCTTGTTGTTCTTGTTGTTCTTGTTCCCGTTGTTCTTGTTGTTGTTGTTGTTGTTGTTGTTGTTCTTGTTGTCCTTGTTGTTCTTGTTGTTCTTGTTGTTCTTGTTGTTCTTGTTGTTCTTGTTGTTCTTGTTGTTCTTGTTGTTCTTGTTGTTCTTGTTGCTCTTGTTGTTCTTGTTGTTCTTGTTTTTCTTGTTGTTCATGTTGCTGTTGTTCTTGTTGATCTTGTTGTACTTGTTCTTGTTGTTCTTGTTGATCTTGTTGTACTTGTTCTTGTTGATCTTGTTGTTGTTCTTGTTGTTCTTGATGTTCTTATTGTTCTTGTTGTTCTTGTTGCTCTCGTCGTTGTTGTTCCCGTTGTTCTTGTTCTTGTTGTTCTTGTTGTTGTTGTTCCCGTTGTTCTTGTTCTTGTTGTTGTTGTTGTTGTTGTTCTTGTTGTCGTTGTTGTTGTTGTTGTTCTTGTTGTTCTTGTTGTTCTTGTTGTTCTTGTTGTTCTTGTTGTTCTTATTGTTCTTGTTGTTCTTGTTGTTCTTGTTGCTCTCGTCGTTGTTGTTCCCGTTGTTCTTGTTCTTGTTGTTCTTGTTGTTGTTGTTCCCGTTGTTCTTGTTCTTGTTGTTGTTGTTGTTCTTATTTTTGTTGTCGTCGTTGTTGTTTTTCTTGCTGTTCTTGTTCTTGTTGTTCTTGCAGGTCATGTTGTTCTTGTTGTTCTTGTTGTTCTTGTTGTTCTTGTTGTTCTTGTTGTTCTTGTTGTTCTTGTTGTTCTTGTTGTTCTTGTTGTTCTTGTTGTTCTTGTTGTTCTTGTTGTTCTTGTTGTTCTTGTTGTTCTTGTTGTTCTTGTTGTTCTTGTTGTTCTTGTTGCTCTTTTTGTTCTTGTTGTTCTTCTCGTTCTTCTTGTTCTTGTTGTTCTTGTTGTTGTTATTGTTGTTGTTGTTCTTGTTGTTCTTGTTGTTCTTGTTGTTCCTGTTGTTCTTGTTGTTCTTGTTGTTCTTGTTGTTCTTGTTGTTCTTGTTGTTCTTGTTGTTCTTGTTGTTCTTGTTGTTCTTGTTTTTCTTGTTGTTCATGTTGCTGTTGTTCTTGTTGATCTTGTTGTACTTGTTCTTGTTGTTCTTGTTGATCTTGTTGTACTTGTACTTGTTGATCTTGTTGTTGTTCTTGTTGTTCTTGTTGTTCTTATTGTTCTTGTTGTTCTTGTTGTTCTTGTTGTTCTTGTTGTTCTTGTTGTTCTTGTTGTTCTTGTTGTTCTTGTTGTTCTTGTTGTTCTTGTTGTTCATGTTGTTGTGGTTCTGGTAGATGTTGTTGTTCTTGTTCTTGTTGTTCTTGTTGCTCTTGTTGTTCTTGTTGTTGTTGTGGTTCTGGTAGATGTTGTTGTTCTTGTTCTTGTTGTTCTTGTTGCTCTTGTTGTTCTTGTTGTTGTTGTGGTTCTGGTAGATGTTGTTGTTCTTGTTCTTGTTGTTCTTGTTGCTCTTGTTGTTCTTGTTGTTCTTGTTGTTCTTGTTGTTCTTGTTGTTCTTGTTGTTCTTGTTGCTCTTGTTGCTCTTGTTGTTCTTGTTGTTCTTGTTGTTCTTGTTGTTCTTGCTGTTGTTGTTCCTGTTGTTCTTGTTGTTGTTGTTGTTGTTCTTGCTGTTCTTGTTCTTGTTGTTCTTGTTGTTCTTGTTGTTCTTGTTGTTCTCGTTGTTCTCGTTGTTCTCGTTGTTCTCGTTGTTCTCGTTGCTCTCGTTGTTCTCGTTGTTCTCGTTGTTCTCGTTGTTCTCGTTGTTCTCGTTGTTCTCGTTGTTCTCGTTGTTCTTGTTTTTCTTGTTGTTCTTGTTGTTCTTGCTGTTCTTGTTCTTGTTGTTCTTGTTGTTCTTGTTGTTCTTGTTGTTCTTGTTGTTCTCGTTGTTCTTGTTGTTCTTGTTGTTCTTGTTGCTCTTGTTGTTCTTGTTGTTCTTGTTGTTCTTGTTGTTCTTGGTGTTCTTGGTGTTCTTGTTGTTCTTCTTGTTCTAGTTGTTGTTGTTGTTGTTGTTGTTGTTGTTGTTCTTCTTGTTCTTCTCGTTGTTCTTGTTGTTCTTGTTGTTCTTCTTGCTGTTCTGGTTGTTCTTGTTGTTCTTGTTATTCTCGTTGTTCTCGTTGTTCTCGTCGTTCTCGTTGTTCTCGTTGTTCTCGTTGTTCTCGTTGTTCTCGTTGTTCTGGTTGTTCTTGTTGTTCTTGTTGTTCTTGTTGTTCTTGTTGTTCTTGTTGTTCTTGTTGTTCTTGTTGCTCTTGTTGCTCTTGTTGCTCTTGTTGCACTTGTTGCTGTTGTTGTTCTTGTTGTTCTGGTTGTTGATGTTCTTGTTGTTCATGTTGTTGTTGTTCTCGTTGTTCTTGTTGTTCTCGTTGTTCTCGTTGTTCTCGTTGTTCTCGTTGTTCTCGTTGTTCTCGTTGTTCTCGTTGTTCTGGTTGTTCTTGTTGTTCTTGTTGTTCTTGTTGTTCTTGTTGTTCTTGTTGTTCTTGTTGTTCTTGTTGTTCTTGTTGTTCTTGTTGTTCTTGTTGTTCTTGTTGTTCTTGTTGTTCTTGTTGTTCTTGTTGTTCTTGTTGTTCTTGTTGTTCTTGTTGTTCTTGTTGTTCTTGTTGTTCTTGTTGTTCTTGTTGTTCTTGTTGTTCTTGTTGTTCTTGTTGTTCTTGTTGTTCTTGTTGTTCTTGTTGTTCTTGTTGTTCTTGTTGTTCTTGTTGTTCTTGTTGTTCTTGTTGTTCTGGTTGTTGATCTTCTTGTTGTTCATGTTGTTGTTGTTCCTGTTGTTCTTGTTGTTCTTGTTGTTCTTGTTGTTCTTGTTGTTCTTGTTGTTCTTGTTGTTCTTGTTGCTCTTGTTGTTCTTGCTGTTCTTGTTGTTGTTGTTGTTCTTGTTGTTCTTGGTGTTCTTGTTGTTCTTCTTGTTCTAGTTGTTGTTGTTGTTGTTCTTGTTGTTGTTCTTCTTGTTCTTCTCGTTGTTCTTGTTGTTCTTGTTGTTCTTCTTGCTGTTCTGGTTGTTCTTCTTGTTCTTGTTATTCTCGTTGTTCTCGTTGTTCTCGTTGTTCTCGTTGTTCTCGTTGTTCTCGTTGTTCTCGTTGTTCTCGTTGTTCTCGTTGTTCTCGTTGTTCTCGTTGTTCTCGTTGTTCTCGTTGTTCTCGTTGTTCTTGTTTTTCTTGTTGTTCTTGTTGTTCTTGCTGTTCTTGTTCTTGTTGTTCTTGTTGTTCTTGTTGTTCTTGTTGTTCTTGTTGTTGTTATTGTTGTTGTTGTCCTTGTTGTTCTTGTTGTTATTGTTGTTCTTGTTGTTCTTGTTGTTCTTGTTGTTCTTGTTGTTCTTGTTGTTCTTGTTGTTCTTGTTGCTCTTGTTGTTCTTGTTGCTCTTCTCGTTCTTCTTGTTCTTGTTGTTCTTGTTGTTGTTATTGTTGTTGTTGTTCTTGTTGTTCTTGTTGTTCTTGTTGTTCCTGTTGTTCTTGTTGTTCTTGTTGTTCTTGTTGTTCTTGTTGTTCTTGTTTTTCTTGTTGTTCATGTTGCTGTTGTTCTTGTTGATCTTGTTGTACTTGTTCTTGTTGTTCTTGTTGATCTTGTTGTACTTGTTCTTGTTGATCTTGTTGTTGTTCTTGTTGTTCTTGTTGTTCTTATTGTTCTTGTTGTTCTTGTTGTTCTTGTTGCTCTCGTCATTGTTGTTCCCGTTG
>NW_027476100.1:1102500-1132500 GCF_051020955.1 Megalopta genalis
TGCTCTTGTTGCTCTTGTTGTTCTTGTTGTTCTTCTTGTTCTTGTTATTCTTTTTGTCCTTGTTGTTCTTGCTGTTGTTGTTCCCGTTGTTCTTGTTGTTGTTGTTGTTGTTCTTGCTGTTCTTGTTCTTGTTGTTCTTGTTGTTCTTGTTGTTCTTGTTGTTCTTGTTGTTCTCGTTGTTCTCGTTGTTCTCGTTGTTCTCGTTGTTCTTGTTGTTCTTGTTGTTCTTGTTGTTCTTGTTGTTCTTGTTGTTAATGTTGTTCTTGTTGTTCTTCTTGTTGTTGTTCTAGTTGTAATTGTTGTTGTTGTTCTGGTTGTTCTTGTTGTTCTTGTTGTTCTTGTTGTTCCGGTTGTTCTTGTTGTTCTTGTTCTTGTTGTTCTTGCTGTTCATGTTGTCTTGTTGTCCTTGTTGTTCTAGTTGTTCTTGTTGTTCTTGTTGTTCTTGTTGTTAATGTTGTTCTTGTTGTTCTTCTTGTTGTTGTTCTAGTTGTAATTGTTGTTGTTGTTCTGGTTGTTCTTGTTGTTCTTGTTGTTCTTGTTGTTCCGGTTGTTCTTGTTGTTCTTGTTCTTGTTGTTCTTGCTGTTCATGTTGTCTTGTTGTCCTTGTTGTTCTAGTTGTTCTTGTTGTTCTTGTTGTTCTTGTTGTTCTTGTTGTTCTTGTTGTTCTTGTTGTTGTTGTGCTAGTTGTTCTTGTTGTTGTTGTTCTGGTTGTTCTTGTTGTTCTTGTTGTTCCGGTTGTTCATGTTGTTGTTCTTGTTGTTGTTGTTGTTCTTATTTTTGTTGTCGTCGTTGTTGTTTTTCTTGCTGATCTTGTTCTTGTTGTTCTTGTTGTTCTCGCAGGTCATGTTGTTCTTGTTGTTCTTGTTGTTCTTGTTGTTCTTGTTGTTCTTGTTGTTCTTGTTGTTCTTGTTGCTCTTGTTGTTCTTGTTGTTCTTGTTGTTCTTGTTGTTCTTGTTGTTCTTGTTGTTCTTGTTTTTCTTGTTGTTCATGTTGCTGTTGTTCTTGTTGATCTTGTTGTACTTGTTCTTGTTGTTCTTGTTGATCTTGTTGTACTTGTTCTTGTTGATCTTGTTGTTGTTCTTGTTGTTCTTGTTGTTCTTATTGTTCTTGTTGTTCTTGTTGTTCTTGTTGCTCTCGTCGTTGTTGTTCCCGTTGTTCTTGTTCTTGTTGTTTTTGTTGTTGTTGTTCCCGTTGTTCTTGTTCTTGTTGTTGTTGTTGTTGTTGTTCTTGTTGTCGTTGTTGTTGTTGTTGTTGTTCTTGTTGCTCTTGTTGCTCTTGTTGCTCTTGTTGCTCTTGTTGCTCTTGTTGCTCTTGTTGCTCTTGTTGCTCTTGTTGCTGTTGTTGTTCTGGTTGTTGATGTTCTTGTTGTTTATGTTGTTGTTGTTCTTTTTGTTCTTGTTGTTGTTGTTGTTGTTGTTGTTCTTGGTCTTGTTGTTCTTGTTGTTCTTGATGTTCTTGTTGTTCTCGTTGTTCTTGTTGTTCTTGTTGTTCTTGTTGTTCTTGTTGTTCTTGTTGCTCTTGTTGTTCTTGTTGTTCTTGTTGTTCTTGTTTTTCTTGTTGTTCATGTTGCTGTTGTTCTTGTTGATCTTGTTGTACTTGTTCTTGTTGTTCTTTTTGATCTTGTTGTACTTGTTCTTGTTGATCTTGTTGTTGTTCTTGTTGTTCTTGTTGTTCTTGTTGTTCTTGTTGTTCTTATTGTTCTTGTTGTTCTTGTTGTTCTTGTTGCTCTCGTCGTTGTTGTTCCCGTTGTTCTTGTTCTTGTTGTTCTTGTTGTTGTTGTTCCCGTTGTTCTTGTTCATGTTGTTGTTGTTGTTGTTGCTCTTGTTGTCGTTGTTGTTGTTGCTGTTCTTGTTGTTCTTGTTGTTCTTGTTGTTCTTGTTGTTCTTGTTAGTCTTGTTGTTCTTGTTGTTCTTGTTGTTCGTGTTGTTCTTGTTGTTCTTGTTGTTCTTGTTGTTCTTGTTGTTCTTGTTGTTCTTGTTGTTCTTGTTGTTCTTGTTGTTCTTGTTGTTCTTGTTGTTCTTGTTGTTCTTGTTGTTCTTGTTGTTCTTGTTGTTCTTGTTGTTCTTGTTGTTTTTGCTGTTCATGTTGTTCTTGTTGTTCTTCTTGTTGTTGTTCTAGTTGTCCTTGTTGTTGTTGTTGTCCTTGTTGTTCTTGTTGTTGTTGTTCTTGTTGTTCTTGTTGTGCTTGTTGTTCTTGTTGATCTTATTGTTCTTGTTGCTCTTGTTGCTCTTGTTGTTCTTGTTGCTCTTGTTGTTCTTGTTGTTGTTCTTGTTGTTCTTGTTTTTGTTGTTCTTGTTGTTGTTGTTCTTGTCGTTGTGGTTCTTGTTGTTCCTGTTGTTGTTGTTGTTCTTGTTGTTCTTGTTGTTGTTGTTCATGTGGTTCTTGTTGTTGTTGCTCTTTCTGTCCTTGTTCTTGTTGTCCTTGTTGTTCTTGTTGTTCTTGTTGTTCTTGTTGTTCATGTTGTTCTTGTTGTTCTTGTTGTTCTTGTTGTTCTTGTTGTTCTTGTTGTTCTTGTTGTTCTTGTTGCTCTTGTTGTTCTTGTTGTTCTTGTTTTTCTTGTTGTTCATGTTGCTGTTGTTCTTGTTTATCTTGTTGTACTTGTTCTTGTTGTTCTTGTTGATCTTGTTGTACTTGTTCTTGTTGATCTTGTTGTTGTTCTTGTTGTTCTTGTTGATCTTGTTATTGTTCTTGTTGTTCTTGTTGTTCTTGTTGTTCTTGTTGTTCTTGTTGTTCTTGTTGTTCTTGTTGTTCTTGTTGTTCTTGTTGTTCTTGTTGCTCTTGTTGTTCTTGTTGTTCTTGTTTTTCTTGTTGTTCATGTTGCTGTTGTTCTTGTTGTTCTTGTTGTTCATGTTGTTCTTGTTGTTCTTCTTGTTGTTGTTCTAGTTGTCCTTGTTGTTGTTGTTCTGGTTCTTCTTGTTGTTCCGGTTGTTCTTGTTGTTCTTGTTGTTCTTACTGTTCATGTTGTCTTGTTGTCCTTGTTGTTCTAGTTGTTCTTGTTGTTCTTGTTGTTCTTGTTGTTCTTGTTGTTCTTGTTGTTCTTGTTGTTCATGTTGTTCTTGTTGTTCTTGTTGTTCTTGTTGTTCTTGTTGTTCTTGTTGTTCTTGTTGTTCTTGTTGTTCTTGTTGTTCTTGTTGTTCTTGTTGTTCTTGTTGCTCTTGTTGTTCTTGTTGTTCTTGTTTTTCTTGTTGTTCATGTTGCTGTTGTTCTTGTTGATCTTGTTGTACTTGTTCTTGTTGTTCTTGTTGATCTTGTTGTACTTGTTCTTGTTGATCTTGTTGTTGTTCTTGTTGTTCTTGTTGATCTTGTTGTTGTTCTTGTTGTTCTTGTTGATCTTGTTGTTGTTCTTGTTGTTCTTGTTGTTCTTGTTGTTCTTCTTGTTGTTCTTGTTGTTGTTGTTGTTCTTGCTGTTCTTGTTGTAGTTGTAGTTGTTGTCCTTGTTATTGTTGTAGTTCTTGTTGTTCTTGTTGTTCTGGTTGTTCTTGTTGTTCTTGTTGTTCTTTTTGTTCTTGTTGTTCTCGTTGTTCTCGTTGTTCTCGTTGTTCTCGTTGTTCTTGTTGTTCTTGTTGTTCTTGTTGTTCTTGTTGTTCTTGTTGTTCTTATTGTTCTTGTTGTTCATGTTGTTCTTGTTGTTCTTCTTGTTGTTGTTCTAGTTGTCCTTGTTGTTGTTGTTCTCGTTGTTCTCGTTGTTCTCGTTGTTCTCGTTGTTCTCGTTGTTCTTGTTGTTCTTGTTGTTCTTGTTGTTCTTGTTGTTCTTGTTGTTCTTGTTGTTCTTGTTGTTCTTGTTGTTCTTGTTGTTCTTGTAGTTCTTGTTGTTCTTGTTGTTCTTGTTGTTCTTGTTGTTCTTGTTGTTCTTATTGTTCTTGTTGTTCATGTTGCTCTAGTTGTCCTTGTTGTTGTTGTTCTCGTTGTTCTTGTTGTTCTCGTTGTTCTCGTTGTTCTTGTTGTTCTTGTTGTTCTTGTTGTTCTTGTTGTTCTTGTTGTTCTTGTTGTTCTTGTTGTTCTCGTTGTTTTTGTTGATCTTGTTGTTCTTGTTGTTCTTGTTGTTCTTGTTGTTCTTCTTGCTGTTCTGGTTGTTCTTCTTGCTGTTCTGGTTGTTCTTGTTGTTCTCGTTGTTCTCGTTGTTCTCGTTGTTCTCGTTGTTCTCGTTGTTCTCGTTGTTCTCGTTGTTCTCGTTGCTCTCGTTGTTCTTGTTGTTCTTGTTGTTCTCGTTGTGCTCGTTGTTCTTGTTGTTCTTGATGTTCTCGTTGTTCTCGTTGTTCTCGTTGTTCTCGTTGTTCTCGTTGTTCTCGTTGTACTCGTTGTTCTCGTTGTTCTTGTTGTTCTTGTTGTTCTTGTTGTTCTTGTTGTTCTTATTGTTCTTGTTGTTCATGTTGTTCTTGTTGTTCTTCTTGTTGTTGTTCTAGTTGTCCTTGTTGTTGTTGTTCTCGTTGTTCTCGTTGTTCTCGTTGTTCTCGTTGTTCTCGTTGTTCTTGTTGTTCTTGTTGTTCTTGTTGTTCTTGTTGTTCTTGTTGTTCTTGTTGTTCTTGTTGTTCTTGTTGTTCTAGTTGTTCTTGTTGTTCTTGTTGTTCTTGTTGTTCTTTTTGTTCTTGTTGTTCTTGTTGTTCTTGTTGTTCTTGTTGTTCTTTTTGTTCTTGTTGTTTTTGTTGATCTTGTTGTTCTTGTTGTTCTTGTTGTTCTTGTTGTTCTTCTTGCTGTTCTGGTTGTTCTTCTTGCTGTTCTGGTTGTTCTTGTTGTTCTCGTTGTTCTCGTTGTTCTCGTTGTTCTCGTTGTTCTCGTTGTTCTTGTTGTTCTTGTTGTTCTTGTTGTTCTTGTTGTTCTTGTTGTTCTTGTTGTTCTTATTGTTCTTGTTGTTCATGTTGTTCTTTTTGTTCTTCTTGTTGTTGTTCTAGTTGTCCTTGTTGTTGTTGTTCTCGTTGTTCTCGTTGTTCTCGTTGTTCTCGTTGTTCTTGTTGTTCTTGTTGTTCTTGTTGTTCTTGTTGTTCTTGTTGTTCTTGTTGTTCTTGTTGTTCTTGTTGTTCTTGTTGTTCTTGTTGTTCTTGTTGTTCATGTTGTTCTTGTTGTTCTTCTTGTTGTTGTTCTAGTTGTCCTTGTTGTTGTTGTTCTCGTTGTTCTCGTTGTTCTCGTTGTTCTCGTTGTTCTCGTTGTTCTTGTTGTTCTTGTTGTTCTTGTTGTTCTTGTTGTTCTTGATGTTCTTGTTGTTCTTGTTGTTCTTGTTGTTCTTGTTGTTCTTGTTGTTCTTGTTGTTCTTGTTGTTCTTGTTGTTCTTGTTGTTCTTGTTGTTCTTGTTGTTCTTGTTGTTCTTGTTGTTCTTGTTGTTCTTGTTGTTCTTGTTGATCTTGTTGTTCTTGTTGTTCTTGTTGTTTTTATTGTTCTTGTTGTTCATGTTGTTCTTGTTGTCCTTGTTGTTGTTGTTCTAGTTGTCCTTGTTGTTGTTGTTCTTGTTGTTCTTGTTGTTCTTGTTGTTCTTGTTGTTCTTGTTGTTGTTGTGCTAGTTGTTCTTGTTGTTGTTGTTCTGGTTGTTCTTGTTGTTCTTGTTGTTCCGGTTGTTCATGTTGTTGTTCTTGTTGTTGTTGTTGTTCTTATTTTTGTTGTCGTCGTTGTTGTTTTTCTTGCTGTTCTTGTTCTTGTTGTTCTTGTTGTTCTTGCAGGTCATGTTGTTCTTGTTGTTCTTGTTGTTCTTGTTGTTCTTGTTGTTCTTGTTGCTCTTGTTGTTCTTGTTGTTCTTCTTGTTCTTCTTGTTGTTGTTGTTCTTGTTGTTGTTATTGTTGTTGTTGTTCTTGTTGTTCTTGTTGTTCTTGTTGTTCCTGTTGTTCTTGTTGTTCTTGTTGTTCTTGTTGTTCTTGTTGTTCTTGTTGTTCTTGTTGTTCTTGTTGTTCTTGTTTTTCTTGTTGTTCATGTTGCTGTTGTTCTTGTTGATCTTGTTGTACTTGTTCTTGTTGTTCTTGTTGATCTTGTTGTACTTGTTCTTGTTGATCTTGTTGTTGTTCTTGTTGTTCTTGTTGTTCTTGTTGTTCTTATTGTTCTTGTTGTACTTGTTGTTCTTGTTGCTCTCGTCGTTGTTGTTCCCGTTGTTCTTGTTCTTGTTGTTTTTGTTGTTGTTGTTCCCGTTGTTCTTGTTCTTGTTGTTGTTGTTGTTGTTCTTGTTGTCGTTGTTGTTGTTGTTGTTGTTCTTGTTGCTCTTGTTGCTCTTGTTGCTCTTGTTGCTCTTGTTGCTCTTGTTGCTCTTGTTGCTCTTGTTGCTGTTGTTGCTGTTGTTGTTCTGGTTGTTGATGTTCTTGTTGTTTATGTTGTTGTTGTTCTTTTTGTTCTTGTTGTTGTTGTTGTTGTTGTTCTTGGTCTTGTTGTTCTTGTTGTTCTTGATGTTCTTGTTGTTCTTGTTGTTCTTGTTGTTCTTGTTGTTCATGTTGTTGTGGTTCTGGTAGATGTTGTTGTTGTTGTTCTTGTTCTTGTTGTTCTCGTTGCTCTTGTTGTTCTTGTTGATCTTGTTGTTCTTGCTGTTCTTGTTCTTGTTGCTCTTGTTGTTCTTGTTGTTCTTGTTGTTCTTGTTGTTCTTGTTGTTCTTGCTGTTGTTGTTGTTCTTGTTGTTGTTCGTGTTGTTCTTGTTGTTGTTCATGTTTTTGTTGTTGTTGTTGTTGTTGTTCTTCCTGTTCTTGTTCTTGTTGTTCTTGTTGTTCTTGTTGATCTTGTTGTTCTTTTGTTGTTCTTGGTGTTCTTGTTGTTCTTGTTGTTCTAGTTGTTGTTGTTGTTGTTGTTCTTGTTGTTCTTGTTGTTCTTGTTGCTCTTGTTGTTCTTGTTGTTCTTGTTGTTCTTGTTGTTCTTGCTGTTCTTGTTCTTGTTGCTCTTGTTGTTCTTGTTGTTGATCGTGTTGTTCTTGTTGTTGTTCTTGTTTTTGTTGTTGTTGTTGTTGTTGTTCTTCCTGTTCTTGTTCTTGTTGTTCTTGTTGTTCTTATTGTTCTTGTTGTTCTTGCTGTTCTTTCTGTTCTTGTTGTTCTTGTTGTTCCGGTTGTTCTTGTTGTTGTTGTTGTTCTTGTTTTTGTTGTTCTTGTTGTTGTTGTTCTTGCTGTTCTTGTTCTTGTTGCTCTTGTTGTTCTTGATGTTCTTGTTGTTGGTGTTGTTGTTGTTGTTGTTGTCCTTGTTGTTCTTGTTGTTCTTGTTGCTCTTGTTGTTCTTGTTGTTCTTGTTGTTCTTGTTGTTCTTGTTGCTCTTGTTGCTGTTGTTGTTCTTGTTGTTCTGATTGTTGATGTTCTTGTTGTTCATGTTGTTGTTGTTCTTGTTGTTCTTGTTGTTGTTGTTGTTCTGGTTGTTGTTCTTGTTGTTCTTGCTGTTCTTGTTGTTCTTGTTGTTGTTGATGTTGTTGTTGTTGTTGCTCTTGCTGTTCTTGTTGTTCTTGTTGTTCTTCTTGTTGTTCTTCTTCTTGTTGTTGTTGTTCTTGTTTATGTTATTCTTGTTGTTGTTGTTGTTCTTGTTGTTCCTGTTGTTGTTGTTGTTCTTGTTGTTCTTGTTGTTGTTGTTCATGTAGTTCTTCTTGTTGTTGTTCTTGCTGTTGTTGTTCCTGTTGTTGTTGTTGTTGTTCTTGCTGTTCTTGTTCTTGTTGCTCTTGTTGTTCCTGTTGTTCTTGTTGTTCTTGTTGTTCTTGTCGTTCCTGTTGTTCTTGTTGTTCTTGTTGTTCTTGTTGTTCTTGTTGTTGTTGTTCATGTAGTTCTTCTTGTTGTTGTTCTTGCTGTTGTTGTTCCTGTTGTTGTTGTTGTTGTTCTTGCTGTTCTTGTTCTTGTTGCTCTTGTTGTTCCTGTTGTTCTTGTTGTTCTTGTTGTTCTTGTCGTTCCTGTTGTTCTTGTTGTTCTTGTTGTTCTTGTTGTTCTTGTTGTTCTTGTTGTTGTTGTTGTTCTTGTTGTTGTTCGTGTTGTTCTTGTTGTTGTTCTTGTTTTTGTTGTTCTTGTTGTTGTTGTTCTTGTTGTTGTTGTTCCCGTTGTTCTTGTTCTTGTTGTTGTTGTTGTTGTTCTTGTTGTCGTTGTTGTTGTTGTTGTTGTTCTTGTTGCTCTTGTTGCTCTTGTTGCTCTTGTTGCTCTTGTTGCTCTTGTTGCTCTTGTTGCTGTTGTTGCTGTTGTTGTTCTGGTTGTTGATGTTCTTGTTGTTTATGTTGTTGTTGTTCTTTTTGTTGTTGTTGTTGTTGTTGTTGTTGTTCTTGGTCTTGTTGTTCTTGTTGTTCTTGATGTTCTTGTTGTTCTTGTTGTTCTTGTTGTTCTTGTTGTTCATGTTGTTGTGGTTCTGGTAGATGTTGTTGTTGTTGTTCTTGTTCTTGTTGTTCTCGTTGCTCTTGTTGTTCTTGTTGTTCTTGTTGTTCTTGCTGTTCTTGTTCTTGTTGCTCTTGTTGTTCTTGTTGTTCTTGTTGTTCTTGTTGTTCTTGTTGTTCTTGCTGTTGTTGTTGTTCTTGTTGTTGTTCGTGTTGTTCTTGTTGTTGTTCTTGTTTTTGTTGTTGTTGTTGTTGTTGTTCTTCCTGTTCTTGTTCTTGTTGTTCTTGTTGTTCTTGTTGTTCTTGTTGTTCTTGCTGTTCTTTCTGTTCTTGTTGTTCTTGTAGTTCCGGTTGTTCTTGTTGTTGTTGTTGTTCTTGTTTTTGTTGTTCTTGTTGTTGTTGTTGTTGTTCTTGCTGTTCTTGTTCTTGTTGCTCTTGTCGTTCTTGATGTTCTTGTTGTTGTTGTTGTTGTTGTTGTTGTTGTTGTTGTCCTTGTTGTTCTTGTTGTTCTTGTTGCTCTTGTTGTTCTTGTTGTTCTTGTTGTTCTTGTTGTTCTTGTTGCTCTTGTTGCTGTTGTTGTTCTTGTTGTTCTGATTGTTGATGTTCTTGTTGTTCATGTCGTTGTTGTTCTTGTTGTTCTTGTTGTTGTTGTTGTTGTTCTGGTTGTTGTTGTTGTTGTTCTTGCTGTTCTTGTTGTTCTTGTTGTTGTTGATGTTGTTGTTGTTGTTGCTCTTGCTGTTCTTGTTGTTCTTGTTGTTCTTCTTCTTGTTGTTGTTGTTCTTGTTTGTGTTATTCTTGTTGTTGTTGTTGTTCTTGTTGTTCTTGTTGTTATGTTCATGTAGTTCTTCTTGTTGTTGTTCTTGCTGTTCTTGTTCTTGTTGTTCTTGTTGTCCTTGCTGTTCTTGTTGTTATTGTTGTTGTTGTCCTTGTTGTTCTTGTTGTTCTTGTTGATCTTGATGTTCTTGTTGTTCTTGGTGTTCTTGTTGTTCTTGTTGTTCTAGTTGTTGTTGTTGTTGTTGTTCTTGTTGTTCTTGTTGTTCTTGTTGCTCTTGTTGTTCTTGTTGTTCTTGTTGTTCTTGTTGTTCTTGCTGTTCTTGTTCTTGTTACTCTTGTTGTTCTTGTTGTTGATCGTGTTGTTCTTGTTGTTGTTCTTGTTTTTGTTGTTGTTGTTGTTGTTCTTCCTGTTCTTGTTCTTGTTGTTCTTGTTGTTCTTATTGTTCTTGTTGTTCTTGCTGTTCTTTCTGTTCTTGTTGTTCTTGTTGTTCCGGTTGTTCTTGTTGTTGTTGTTTTTCTTGTTTTTGTTGTTCTTGTTGTTGTTGTTCTTGCTGTTCTTGTTCTTGTTGCTCTTGTTGTTCTTGATGTTCTTGTTGTTGGTGTTGTTGTTGTTGTTGTTGTCCTTGTTGTTCTTGTTGTTCTTGTTGCTCTTGTTGTTATTGTTGTTCTTGTTGTTCTTGTTGTTCTTGTTGCTCTTGTTGCTGTTGTTGTTCTTGTTGTTCTGATTGTTGATGTTCTTGTTGTTCATGTTGTTGTTGTTCTTGTTGTTCTTGTTGTTGTTGTTGTTCTGGTTGTTGTTCTTGTTGTTCTTGCTGTTCTTGTTGTTCTTGTTGTTGTTGATGTTGTTGTTGTTGTTGCTCTTGCTGTTCTTGTTGTTCTTGTTGTTCTTCTTGTTGTTCTTCTTCTTGTTGTTGTTGTTCTTGTTTATGTTATTCTTGTTGTTGTTGTTGTTCTTGTTGTTCCTGTTGTTGTTGTTGTTCTTGTTGTTCTTGTTGTTGTTGTTCATGTAGTTCTTCTTGTTGTTGTTCTTGCTGTTGTTGTTCCTGTTGTTGTTGTTGTTGTTCTTGCTGTTCTTGTTCTTGTTGCTCTTGTTGTTCCTGTTGTTCTTGTTGTTCTTGTTGTTCTTGTCGTTCCTGTTGTTCTTGTTGTTCTCGTTGTTCTTGTTGTTCTTGTTGTTCTTGTTGTTGTTGTTGTTCTTGTTGTTGTTCGTGTTGTTCTTGTTGTTGTTCTTGTTTTTGTTGTTCTTGTTGTTGTTGTTCTTGTTGTTGTTGTTGTTGTTGTTCTTCCTGTTCTTGTTCTCGTTGTTCTCGTTGTTCTCGTTGTTCTCGTTGTTCTCGTTGTTCTCGTTGTTCTTGTTGTTCTTGTTGTTCTTGTTGTTCTTGTTGTTCTTGTTGTTCTTGTTGTTCTTGTTGTTCTTGTTGTTCTTGTTATTCCGGTTGTTCTTGTTGTTCTTGTTCTTGTTGTTCTTGCTGTTCATGTTGTCTTGTTGTCCTTGTTGTTCTTGTTGTTCTTGTTGTTCTTGTTGTTCTTGTTGTTCTTGTTGTTGTTGTGCTAGTTGTTCTTGTTCTTGTTGTTCTTGTTGTTCTTGTTGTTGTTGTTGTTCTTGTTGTTGTTCGTGTTGTTCTTGTTGTTGTTCTTGTTTTTGTTGTTCTTGTTGTTGTTGTTGTTCTTCCTGTTCTTGTTCTCGTTGTTCTCGTTGTTCTCGTTGTTCTCGTTGTTCTCGTTGTTCTCGTTGTTCTTGTTGTTCTTGTTGTTCTTGTTGTTCTTGTTGTTCTTGTTGTTCTTGTTGTTCTTGTTGTTCTTGTTGCTCTTGTTGTTCTTGTTGTTCTTGTTGTTCTTGTTGTTCTTGCTGTTCTTGTTGTTCTTGTTGTTGTTGCTGTTCTTGCTGTTCTTGTTGTAGTTGTTGTTTTTGTTGATCTTGTTGTTCTTGTTGTTCTTGTTGTTGTTCTTGTTGTTGTTGTTGTTCTTGCTGTTCTTGTTGTAGTTGTAGTTGTTGTCCTTGTTATTGTTGTAGTTCTTGTTGTTCTTGTTGTTCTTGTTGTTCTTGTTGTTCTTGTTGTTCTTGTTGTTCTTGTTGTTCTTGTTGTTCTTGTTGTTCTTGTTGTTCTTGTTGTTCTTGTTGTTCTTGTTGTTCTTGTTGTTCTTGTTGTTTTTGTTGATCTTGTTGTTCTTATTGTTCTTGTTGTTCTTGTTGTTCTTCTTGCTGTTCTGGTTGTTCTTGTTGTTCTTGTTATTCTTGTTGTTCTCGTTGATCTCGTTGTTCTCGTTGTTCTCGTTGTTCTCGTTGTTCTCGTTGCTCTCGTTGAGCTTGTTGTTCTTGTTGTTCTTGTTGTTCTTGTTGTTCTTGTTGTTCTTGTTGTTCTTGTTGTCCTTGTTGTTCGTGTTGTTCTTGTTGTTCTTGTTGTTCTTGTTGTTCTTGTTGTTCTTGTTGTTCTTGTTCTTCTTGTTGATCTTGTTGTTCTCGTTGTTCTTGTTGTTAATGTTGTTCTTGTTGTTCTTCTTGTTGTTGTTCTAGTTGTCCTTGTTGTTGTTGTTCTGGTTGTTCTTGTTGTTCTTGTTGTTCTTGTTGTTCCGGTTGTTCTTGTTGTTCTTGTTCTTGTTGTTCTTGCTGTTCATGTTGTCTTGTTGTCCTTGTTGTTCTAGTTGTTCTTGTTGTTCTTGTTGTTCTTGTTGTTCTTGTTGTTCTTGTTGTTGTTGTGCTAGTTGTTCTTGTTGTTGTTGTTCTGGTTGTTCTTGTTGTTCTTGTTGTTCCGGTTGTTCATGTTGTTGTTCTTGTTGTTGTTGTTGTTCTTATTTTTGTTGTCGTTGTTGTTGTTTTTCTTGTTGTTCTTGTTGTTCTTGTTGTTCTTGTTGTTCTTGTTGTTCTTGTTGTTCTTGTTGCTCTTGTTGTTCTTGTTGTTCTTCTTGTTCTTCTTGTTCTTGTTGTTCTTGTTGTTCTTGTTGTTCTTGTTGTTCTTGTTGTTCTTGTTGTTCTTGTTGTTCTTGTTGTTCTTGTTGTTCTTGTTGTTCTTGTTGTTCTTGTTGTTCTTGTTGTTCTTGTTGTTCTTGTTTTTCTTGTTGTTCATGTTGCTGTTGTTTTTGTTGATCTTGTTGTACTTGTTCTTGTTGTTCTTGTTGATCTTGTTGTACTTGTTCTTGTTGTTCTTGTTGTTCTTGTTGTTCTTGTTGTTCTTGTTGTTCTTGTTGTTCTTGTTGTTCTTGTTGTTCTTGTTGATCTTGTTGTACTTGTTCTTGTTGTTCTTGTTGTTCTTGTTGTTCTTGTTGTTCTTGTTGTTCTTGTTGTTCTTGTTGTTCTTGTTGTTCTTGTTGTTCTTGTTGTTCTTGTTGTTCTTGTTGTTCTTGTTGTTCTTGTTGTTCTTGTTGATCTTGTTGTTCTTGTTGTTCTTGTTGTTTTTATTGTTCTTGTTGTTCATGTTGTTCTTGTTGTCCTTGTTGTTGTTGTTCTAGTTGTCCTTGTTGTTGTTGTTCTTGTTGTTCTTGTTGTTCTTGTTGTTCTTGTTGTTCTTGTTGTTCTTGTTGTTGTTGTGCTAGTTGTTCTTGTTGTTGTTGTTCTGGTTGTTCTTGTTGTTCTTGTTGTTCCGGTTGTTCATGTTGTTGTTCTTGTTGTTGTTGTTGTTCTTATTTTTGTTGTCGTCGTTGTTGTTTTTCTTGCTGTTCTTGTTCTTGTTGTTCTTGTTGTTCTTGCAGGTCATGTTGTTCTTGTTGTTCTTGTTGTTCTTGTTGTTCTTGTTGTTCTTGTTGCTCTTGTTGTTCTTGTTGTTCTTCTTGTTCTTCTTGTTGTTGTTGTTCTTGTTGTTGTTATTGTTGTTGTTGTTCTTGTTGTTCTTGTTGTTCTTGTTGTTCCTGTTGTTCTTGTTGTTCTTGTTGTTCTTGTTGTTCTTGTTGTTCTTGTTGTTCTTGTTGTTCTTGTTGTTCTTGTTTTTCTTGTTGTTCATGTTGCTGTTGTTCTTGTTGATCTTGTTGTACTTGTTCTTGTTGTTCTTGTTGATCTTGTTGTACTTGTTCTTGTTGATCTTGTTGTTGTTCTTGTTGTTCTTGTTGTTCTTATTGTTCTTGTTGTACTTGTTGTTCTTGTTGCTCTCGTCGTTGTTGTTCCCGTTGTTCTTGTTCTTGTTGTTTTTGTTGTTGTTGTTCCCGTTGTTCTTGTTCTTGTTGTTGTTGTTGTTGTTCTTGTTGTCGTTGTTGTTGTTGTTGTTGTTCTTGTTGCTCTTGTTGCTCTTGTTGCTCTTGTTGCTCTTGTTGCTCTTGTTGCTCTTGTTGCTCTTGTTGCTCTTGTTGCTCTTGTTGCTGTTGTTGCTGTTGTTGTTCTGGTTGTTGATGTTCTTGTTGTTTATGTTGTTGTTGTTCTTTTTGTTCTTGTTGTTGTTGTTGTTGTTGTTCTTGGTCTTGTTGTTCTTGTTGTTCTTGATGTTCTTGTTGTTCTTGTTGTTCTTGTTGTTCTTGTTGTTCTAGTTGTTCTTGTTGTTCTTGTTGTTCTTGTTGTTCTTTTTGTTCTTGTTGTTCTTGTTGTTCTTGTTGTTCTTGTTGTTCTTTTTGTTCTTGTTGTTTTTGTTGATCTTGTTGTTCTTGTTGTTCTTGTTGTTCTTGTTGTTCTTCTTGCTGTTCTGGTTGTTCTTCTTGCTGTTCTGGTTGTTCTTGTTGTTCTCGTTGTTCTCGTTGTTCTCGTTGTTCTCGTTGTTCTCGTTGTTCTTGTTGTTCTTGTTGTTCTTGTTGTTCTTGTTGTTCTTGTTGTTCTTGTTGTTCTTATTGTTCTTGTTGTTCATGTTGTTCTTTTTGTTCTTCTTGTTGTTGTTCTAGTTGTCCTTGTTGTTGTTGTTCTCGTTGTTCTCGTTGTTCTCGTTGTTCTCGTTGTTCTTGTTGTTCTTGTTGTTCTTGTTGTTCTTGTTGTTCTTGTTGTTCTTGTTGTTCTTGTTGTTCTTGTTGTTCTTGTTGTTCTTGTTGTTCTTGTTGTTCATGTTGTTCTTGTTGTTCTTCTTGTTGTTGTTCTAGTTGTCCTTGTTGTTGTTGTTCTCGTTGTTCTCGTTGTTCTCGTTGTTCTCGTTGTTCTCGTTGTTCTTGTTGTTCTTGTTGTTCTTGTTGTTCTTGTTGTTCTTGATGTTCTTGTTGTTCTTGTTGTTCTTGTTGTTCTTGTTGTTCTTGTTGTTCTTGTTGTTCTTGTTGTTCTTGTTGTTCTTGTTGTTCTTGTTGTTCTTGTTGTTCTTGTTGTTCTTGTTGTTCTTGTTGTTCTTGTTGTTCTTGTTGATCTTGTTGTTCTTGTTGTTCTTGTTGTTTTTATTGTTCTTGTTGTTCATGTTGTTCTTGTTGTCCTTGTTGTTGTTGTTCTAGTTGTCCTTGTTGTTGTTGTTCTTGTTGTTCTTGTTGTTCTTGTTGTTCTTGTTGTTCTTGTTGTTGTTGTGCTAGTTGTTCTTGTTGTTGTTGTTCTGGTTGTTCTTGTTGTTCTTGTTGTTCCGGTTGTTCATGTTGTTGTTCTTGTTGTTGTTGTTGTTCTTATTTTTGTTGTCGTCGTTGTTGTTTTTCTTGCTGTTCTTGTTCTTGTTGTTCTTGTTGTTCTTGCAGGTCATGTTGTTCTTGTTGTTCTTGTTGTTCTTGTTGTTCTTGTTGTTCTTGTTGCTCTTGTTGTTCTTGTTGTTCTTCTTGTTCTTCTTGTTGTTGTTGTTCTTGTTGTTGTTATTGTTGTTGTTGTTCTTGTTGTTCTTGTTGTTCTTGTTGTTCCTGTTGTTCTTGTTGTTCTTGTTGTTCTTGTTGTTCTTGTTGTTCTTGTTGTTCTTGTTGTTCTTGTTGTTCTTGTTTTTCTTGTTGTTCATGTTGCTGTTGTTCTTGTTGATCTTGTTGTACTTGTTCTTGTTGTTCTTGTTGATCTTGTTGTACTTGTTCTTGTTGATCTTGTTGTTGTTCTTGTTGTTCTTGTTGTTCTTGTTGTTCTTATTGTTCTTGTTGTACTTGTTGTTCTTGTTGCTCTCGTCGTTGTTGTTCCCGTTGTTCTTGTTCTTGTTGTTTTTGTTGTTGTTGTTCCCGTTGTTCTTGTTCTTGTTGTTGTTGTTGTTGTTCTTGTTGTCGTTGTTGTTGTTGTTGTTGTTCTTGTTGCTCTTGTTGCTCTTGTTGCTCTTGTTGCTCTTGTTGCTCTTGTTGCTCTTGTTGCTCTTGTTGCTCTTGTTGCTGTTGTTGCTGTTGTTGTTCTGGTTGTTGATGTTCTTGTTGTTTATGTTGTTGTTGTTCTTTTTGTTCTTGTTGTTGTTGTTGTTGTTGTTCTTGGTCTTGTTGTTCTTGTTGTTCTTGATGTTCTTGTTGTTCTTGTTGTTCTTGTTGTTCTTGTTGTTCATGTTGTTGTGGTTCTGGTAGATGTTGTTGTTGTTGTTCTTGTTCTTGTTGTTCTCGTTGCTCTTGTTGTTCTTGTTGATCTTGTTGTTCTTGCTGTTCTTGTTCTTGTTGCTCTTGTTGTTCTTGTTGTTCTTGTTGTTCTTGTTGTTCTTGTTGTTCTTGCTGTTGTTGTTGTTCTTGTTGTTGTTCGTGTTGTTCTTGTTGTTGTTCATGTTTTTGTTGTTGTTGTTGTTGTTGTTCTTCCTGTTCTTGTTCTTGTTGTTCTTGTTGTTCTTGTTGATCTTGTTGTTCTTGTTGTTCTTGGTGTTCTTGTTGTTCTTGTTGTTCTAGTTGTTGTTGTTGTTGTTGTTCTTGTTGTTCTTGTTGTTCTTGTTGCTCTTGTTGTTCTTGTTGTTCTTGTTGTTCTTGTTGTTCTTGCTGTTCTTGTTCTTGTTGCTCTTGTTGTTCTTGTTGTTGATCGTGTTGTTCTTGTTGTTGTTCTTGTTTTTGTTGTTGTTGTTGTTGTTGTTCTTCCTGTTCTTGTTCTTGTTGTTCTTGTTGTTCTTATTGTTCTTGTTGTTCTTGCTGTTCTTTCTGTTCTTGTTGTTCTTGTTGTTCCGGTTGTTCTTGTTGTTGTTGTTGTTCTTGTTTTTGTTGTTCTTGTTGTTGTTGTTCTTGCTGTTCTTGTTCTTGTTGCTCTTGTTGTTCTTGATGTTCTTGTTGTTGGTGTTGTTGTTGTTGTTGTTGTCCTTGTTGTTCTTGTTGTTCTTGTTGCTCTTGTTGTTCTTGTTGTTCTTGTTGTTCTTGTTGTTCTTGTTGCTCTTGTTGCTGTTGTTGTTCTTGTTGTTCTGATTGTTGATGTTCTTGTTGTTCATGTTGTTGTTGTTCTTGTTGTTCTTGTTGTTGTTGTTGTTCTGGTTGTTGTTCTTGTTGTTCTTGCTGTTCTTGTTGTTCTTGTTGTTGTTGATGTTGTTGTTGTTGTTGCTCTTGCTGTTCTTGTTGTTCTTGTTGTTCTTCTTGTTGTTCTTCTTCTTGTTGTTGTTGTTCTTGTTTATGTTATTCTTGTTGTTGTTGTTGTTCTTGTTGTTCCTGTTGTTGTTGTTGTTCTTGTTGTTCTTGTTGTTGTTGTTCATGTAGTTCTTCTTGTTGTTGTTCTTGCTGTTGTTGTTCCTGTTGTTGTTGTTGTTGTTCTTGCTGTTCTTGTTCTTGTTGCTCTTGTTGTTCCTGTTGTTCTTGTTGTTCTTGTTGTTCTTGTCGTTCCTGTTGTTCTTGTTGTTCTTGTTGTTCTTGTTGTTCTTGTTGTTGTTGTTCATGTAGTTCTTCTTGTTGTTGTTCTTGCTGTTGTTGTTCCTGTTGTTGTTGTTGTTGTTCTTGCTGTTCTTGTTCTTGTTGCTCTTGTTGTTCCTGTTGTTCTTGTTGTTCTTGTTGTTCTTGTCGTTCCTGTTGTTCTTGTTGTTCTTGTTGTTCTTGTTGTTCTTGTTGTTCTTGTTGTTGTTGTTGTTCTTGTTGTTGTTCGTGTTGTTCTTGTTGTTGTTCTTGTTTTTGTTGTTCTTGTTGTTGTTGTTCTTGTTGTTGTTGTTCCCGTTGTTCTTGTTCTTGTTGTTGTTGTTGTTGTTCTTGTTGTCGTTGTTGTTGTTGTTGTTGTTCTTGTTGCTCTTGTTGCTCTTGTTGCTCTTGTTGCTCTTGTTGCTCTTGTTGCTCTTGTTGCTGTTGTTGCTGTTGTTGTTCTGGTTGTTGATGTTCTTGTTGTTTATGTTGTTGTTGTTCTTTTTGTTGTTGTTGTTGTTGTTGTTGTTGTTCTTGGTCTTGTTGTTCTTGTTGTTCTTGATGTTCTTGTTGTTCTTGTTGTTCTTGTTGTTCTTGTTGTTCATGTTGTTGTGGTTCTGGTAGATGTTGTTGTTGTTGTTCTTGTTCTTGTTGTTCTCGTTGCTCTTGTTGTTCTTGTTGTTCTTGTTGTTCTTGCTGTTCTTGTTCTTGTTGCTCTTGTTGTTCTTGTTGTTCTTGTTGTTCTTGTTGTTCTTGTTGTTCTTGCTGTTGTTGTTGTTCTTGTTGTTGTTCGTGTTGTTCTTGTTGTTGTTCTTGTTTTTGTTGTTGTTGTTGTTGTTGTTCTTCCTGTTCTTGTTCTTGTTGTTCTTGTTGTTCTTGTTGTTCTTGTTGTTCTTGCTGTTCTTTCTGTTCTTGTTGTTCTTGTAGTTCCGGTTGTTCTTGTTGTTGTTGTTGTTCTTGTTTTTGTTGTTCTTGTTGTTGTTGTTGTTGTTCTTGCTGTTCTTGTTCTTGTTGCTCTTGTCGTTCTTGATGTTCTTGTTGTTGTTGTTGTTGTTGTTGTTGTTGTTGTCCTTGTTGTTCTTGTTGTTCTTGTTGCTCTTGTTGTTCTTGTTGTTCTTGTTGTTCTTGTTGTTCTTGTTGCTCTTGTTGCTGTTGTTGTTCTTGTTGTTCTGATTGTTGATGTTCTTGTTGTTCATGTTGTTGTTGTTCTTGTTGTTCTTGTTGTTGTTGTTGTTGTTCTGGTTGTTGTTGTTGTTGTTCTTGCTGTTCTTGTTGTTCTTGTTGTTGTTGATGTTGTTGTTGTTGTTGCTCTTGCTGTTCTTGTTGTTCTTGTTGTTCTTCTTCTTGTTGTTGTTGTTCTTGTTTGTGTTATTCTTGTTGTTGTTGTTGTTCTTGTTGTTCTTGTTGTTATGTTCATGTAGTTCTTCTTGTTGTTGTTCTTGCTGTTCTTGTTCTTGTTGTTCTTGTTGTCCTTGCTGTTCTTGTTGTTATTGTTGTTGTTGTCCTTGTTGTTCTTGTTGTTCTTGTTGATCTTGTTGTTCTTGTTGTTCTTGGTGTTCTTGTTGTTCTTGTTGTTCTAGTTGTTGTTGTTGTTGTTGTTCTTGTTGTTCTTGTTGTTCTTGTTGCTCTTGTTGTTCTTGTTGTTCTTGTTGTTCTTGTTGTTCTTGCTGTTCTTGTTCTTGTTACTCTTGTTGTTCTTGTTGTTGATCGTGTTGTTCTTGTTGTTGTTCTTGTTTTTGTTGTTGTTGTTGTTGTTCTTCCTGTTCTTGTTCTTGTTGTTCTTGTTGTTCTTATTGTTCTTGTTGTTCTTGCTGTTCTTTCTGTTCTTGTTGTTCTTGTTGTTCCGGTTGTTCTTGTTGTTGTTGTTTTTCTTGTTTTTGTTGTTCTTGTTGTTGTTGTTCTTGCTGTTCTTGTTCTTGTTGCTCTTGTTGTTCTTGATGTTCTTGTTGTTGGTGTTGTTGTTGTTGTTGTTGTCCTTGTTGTTCTTGTTGTTCTTGTTGCTCTTGTTGTTATTGTTGTTCTTGTTGTTCTTGTTGTTCTTGTTGCTCTTGTTGCTGTTGTTGTTCTTGTTGTTCTGATTGTTGATGTTCTTGTTGTTCATGTTGTTGTTGTTCTTGTTGTTCTTGTTGTTGTTGTTGTTCTGGTTGTTGTTCTTGTTGTTCTTGCTGTTCTTGTTGTTCTTGTTGTTGTTGATGTTGTTGTTGTTGTTGCTCTTGCTGTTCTTGTTGTTCTTGTTGTTCTTCTTGTTGTTCTTCTTCTTGTTGTTGTTGTTCTTGTTTATGTTATTCTTGTTGTTGTTGTTGTTCTTGTTGTTCCTGTTGTTGTTGTTGTTCTTGTTGTTCTTGTTGTTGTTGTTCATGTAGTTCTTCTTGTTGTTGTTCTTGCTGTTGTTGTTCCTGTTGTTGTTGTTGTTGTTCTTGCTGTTCTTGTTCTTGTTGCTCTTGTTGTTCCTGTTGTTCTTGTTGTTCTTGTTGTTCTTGTCGTTCCTGTTGTTCTTGTTGTTCTCGTTGTTCTTGTTGTTCTTGTTGTTCTTGTTGTTGTTGTTGTTCTTGTTGTTGTTCGTGTTGTTCTTGTTGTTGTTCTTGTTTTTGTTGTTCTTGTTGTTGTTGTTCTTGTTGTTGTTGTTGTTGTTGTTCTTCCTGTTCTTGTTCTCGTTGTTCTCGTTGTTCTCGTTGTTCTCGTTGTTCTCGTTGTTCTCGTTGTTCTTGTTGTTCTTGTTGTTCTTGTTGTTCTTGTTGTTCTTGTTGTTCTTGTTGTTCTTGTTGTTCTTGTTGTTCTTGTTATTCCGGTTGTTCTTGTTGTTCTTGTTCTTGTTGTTCTTGCTGTTCATGTTGTCTTGTTGTCCTTGTTGTTCTTGTTGTTCTTGTTGTTCTTGTTGTTCTTGTTGTTCTTGTTGTTGTTGTGCTAGTTGTTCTTGTTCTTGTTGTTCTTGTTGTTCTTGTTGTTGTTGTTGTTCTTGTTGTTGTTCGTGTTGTTCTTGTTGTTGTTCTTGTTTTTGTTGTTCTTGTTGTTGTTGTTGTTCTTCCTGTTCTTGTTCTCGTTGTTCTCGTTGTTCTCGTTGTTCTCGTTGTTCTCGTTGTTCTCGTTGTTCTCGTTGTTCTCGTTGTTCTTGTTGTTCTTGTTGTTCTTGTTGTTCTTGTTGTTCTTGTTGTTCTTGTTGTTCTTGTTGTTCTTGTTGCTCTTGTTGTTCTTGTTGTTCTTGTTGTTCTTGTTGTTCTTGCTGTTCTTGTTGTTCTTGTTGTTGTTGCTGTTCTTGCTGTTCTTGTTGTAGTTGTTGTTTTTGTTGATCTTGTTGTTCTTGTTGTTCTTGTTGTTGTTCTTGTTGTTGTTGTTGTTCTTGCTGTTCTTGTTGTAGTTGTAGTTGTTGTCCTTGTTATTGTTGTAGTTCTTGTTGTTCTTGTTGTTCTTGTTGTTCTTGTTGTTCTTGTTGTTCTTGTTGTTCTTGTTGTTCTTGTTGTTCTTGTTGTTCTTGTTGTTCTTGTTGTTCTTGTTGTTC
This sequence comes from Megalopta genalis, assembly GCF_051020955.1. NCBI lineage: Eukaryota > Metazoa > Arthropoda > Insecta > Hymenoptera > Halictidae > Megalopta > Megalopta genalis. Next base: position 1,122,564 of record NW_027476100.1, read on the forward strand.
TTGTTGTTCTTGTTGTTCTTGTTGTTTTTGTTGATCTTGTTGTTCTTATTGTTCTTGTTGTTCTTGTTGTTCTTCTTGCTGTTCTGGTTGTTCTTGTTGTTCTTGTTATTCTTGTTGTTCTCGTTGATCTCGTTGTTCTCGTTGTTCTCGTTGTTCTCGTTGTTCTCGTTGCTCTCGTTGAGCTTGTTGTTCTTGTTGTTCTTGTTGTTCTTGTTGTTCTTGTTGTTCTTGTTGTTCTTGTTGTCCTTGTTGTTCGTGTTGTTCTTGTTGTTCTTGTTGTTCTTGTTGTTCTTGTTGTTCTTGTTGTTCTTGTTCTTCTTGTTGATCTTGTTGTTCTCGTTGTTCTTGTTGTTAATGTTGTTCTTGTTGTTCTTCTTGTTGTTGTTCTAGTTGTCCTTGTTGTTGTTGTTCTGGTTGTTCTTGTTGTTCTTGTTGTTCTTGTTGTTCCGGTTGTTCTTGTTGTTCTTGTTCTTGTTGTTCTTGCTGTTCATGTTGTCTTGTTGTCCTTGTTGTTCTAGTTGTTCTTGTTGTTCTTGTTGTTCTTGTTGTTCTTGTTGTTCTTGTTGTTGTTGTGCTAGTTGTTCTTGTTGTTGTTGTTCTGGTTGTTCTTGTTGTTCTTGTTGTTCCGGTTGTTCATGTTGTTGTTCTTGTTGTTGTTGTTGTTCTTATTTTTGTTGTCGTTGTTGTTGTTTTTCTTGTTGTTCTTGTTGTTCTTGTTGTTCTTGTTGTTCTTGTTGTTCTTGTTGTTCTTGTTGCTCTTGTTGTTCTTGTTGTTCTTCTTGTTCTTCTTGTTCTTGTTGTTCTTGTTGTTCTTGTTGTTCTTGTTGTTCTTGTTGTTCTTGTTGTTCTTGTTGTTCTTGTTGTTCTTGTTGTTCTTGTTGTTCTTGTTGTTCTTGTTGTTCTTGTTGTTCTTGTTGTTCTTGTTTTTCTTGTTGTTCATGTTGCTGTTGTTTTTGTTGATCTTGTTGTACTTGTTCTTGTTGTTCTTGTTGATCTTGTTGTACTTGTTCTTGTTGTTCTTGTTGTTCTTGTTGTTCTTGTTGTTCTTGTTGTTCTTGTTGTTCTTGTTGTTCTTGTTGTTCTTGTTGATCTTGTTGTACTTGTTCTTGTTGTTCTTGTTGTTCTTGTTGTTCTTGTTGTTCTTGTTGTTCTTGTTGTTCTTGTTGTTCTTGTTGTTCTTGTTGTTCTTGTTGTTCTTGTTGTTCTTGTTGTTCTTGTTGTTCTTGTTGTTCTTGTTGATCTTGTTGTTCTTGTTGTTCTTGTTGTTTTTATTGTTCTTGTTGTTCATGTTGTTCTTGTTGTCCTTGTTGTTGTTGTTCTAGTTGTCCTTGTTGTTGTTGTTCTTGTTGTTCTTGTTGTTCTTGTTGTTCTTGTTGTTCTTGTTGTTCTTGTTGTTGTTGTGCTAGTTGTTCTTGTTGTTGTTGTTCTGGTTGTTCTTGTTGTTCTTGTTGTTCCGGTTGTTCATGTTGTTGTTCTTGTTGTTGTTGTTGTTCTTATTTTTGTTGTCGTCGTTGTTGTTTTTCTTGCTGTTCTTGTTCTTGTTGTTCTTGTTGTTCTTGCAGGTCATGTTGTTCTTGTTGTTCTTGTTGTTCTTGTTGTTCTTGTTGTTCTTGTTGCTCTTGTTGTTCTTGTTGTTCTTCTTGTTCTTCTTGTTGTTGTTGTTCTTGTTGTTGTTATTGTTGTTGTTGTTCTTGTTGTTCTTGTTGTTCTTGTTGTTCCTGTTGTTCTTGTTGTTCTTGTTGTTCTTGTTGTTCTTGTTGTTCTTGTTGTTCTTGTTGTTCTTGTTGTTCTTGTTTTTCTTGTTGTTCATGTTGCTGTTGTTCTTGTTGATCTTGTTGTACTTGTTCTTGTTGTTCTTGTTGATCTTGTTGTACTTGTTCTTGTTGATCTTGTTGTTGTTCTTGTTGTTCTTGTTGTTCTTATTGTTCTTGTTGTACTTGTTGTTCTTGTTGCTCTCGTCGTTGTTGTTCCCGTTGTTCTTGTTCTTGTTGTTTTTGTTGTTGTTGTTCCCGTTGTTCTTGTTCTTGTTGTTGTTGTTGTTGTTCTTGTTGTCGTTGTTGTTGTTGTTGTTGTTCTTGTTGCTCTTGTTGCTCTTGTTGCTCTTGTTGCTCTTGTTGCTCTTGTTGCTCTTGTTGCTCTTGTTGCTCTTGTTGCTCTTGTTGCTGTTGTTGCTGTTGTTGTTCTGGTTGTTGATGTTCTTGTTGTTTATGTTGTTGTTGTTCTTTTTGTTCTTGTTGTTGTTGTTGTTGTTGTTCTTGGTCTTGTTGTTCTTGTTGTTCTTGTTGTTCTTGTTGTTCTTGTTGTTCATGTTGTTGTGGTTCTGGTAGATGTTGTTGTTGTTGTTCTTGTTCTTGTTGTTCTCGTTGCTCTTGTTGTTCTTGTTGTTCTTGTTGTTCTTGCTGTTCTTGTTCTTGTTGCTCTTGTCGTTCTTGTTGTTCTTGTTGTTCTTGTTGTTCTTGTTGTTCTTGCTGTTGTTGTTGTTCTTGTTGTTGTTCGTGTTGTTCTTGTTGTTGTTCTTGTTTTTGTTGTTGTTGTTGTTGTTGTTCTTCCTGTTCTTGTTCTTGTTGTTCTTGTTGTTCTTGTTGTTCTTGTTGTTCTTGCTGTTCTTTCTGTTCTTGTTGTTCTTGTAGTTCCGGTTGTTCTTGTTGTTGTTGTTGTTCTTGTTTTTGTTGTTCTTGTTGTTGTTGTTGTTGTTCTTGCTGTTCTTGTTCTTGTTGCTCTTGTCGTTCTTGATGTTCTTGTTGTTGTTGTTGTTGTTGTTGTTGTTGTTGTTGTCCTTGTTGTCCTTGTTGTTCTTGTTGCTCTTGTTGTTCTTGTTGTTCTTGTTGTTCTTGTTGTTCTTGTTGCTCTTGTTGCTGTTGTTGTTCTTGTTGTTCTGATTGTAGATGTTCTTGTTGTTCATGTTGTTGTTGTTCTTGTTGTTCTTGTTGTTGTTGTTGTTGTTCTGGTTGTTGTTGTTGTTGTTCTTGCTGTTCTTGTTGTTCTTGTTGTTGTTGATGTTGTTGTTGTTGTTGCTCTTGCTGTTCTTGTTGTTCTTGTTGTTCTTCTTCTTGTTGTTGTTGTTCTTGTTTATGTTATTCTTGTTGTTGTTGTTGTTCTTGTTGTTCTTGTTGTTGTTGTTCATGTAGTTCTTCTTGTTGTTGTTCTTGCTGTTCTTGCTCTTGTTGTTCTTGTTGTCCTTGCTGTTCTTGTTGTTATTGTTGTTGTTGTCCTTGTTGTTCTTGTTGTTCTTGTTGATCTTGTTGTTCTTGTTGTTCTTGGTGTTCTTGTTGTTCTTGTTGTTCTAGTTGTTGTTGTTGTTGTTGTTCTTGTTGTTCTTGTTGTTCTTGTTGTCCTTGTTGTTCTTGTTGTTCTTGTTGTTCTTGTTGTTCTTGTTGTTCTTGTTGTTCTTGTTGTTCTTGTTGTTCTTGTTCTTCTTGTTGATCTTGTTGTTCTCGTTGTTCTTGTTGTTAATGTTGTTCTTGTTGTTCTTCTTGTTGTTGTTCTAGTTGTCCTTGTTGTTGTTGTTCTGGTTGTTCTTGTTGTTCTTGTTGTTCTTGTTGTTCCGGTTGTTCTTGTTGTTCTTGTTCTTGTTGTTCTTGCTGTTCATGTTGTCTTGTTGTCCTTGTTGTTCTAGTTGTTCTTGTTGTTCTTGTTGTTCTTGTTGTTCTTGTTGTTCTTGTTGTTGTTGTTGTTGTTGTGCTAGTTGTTCTTGTTGTTGTTGTTCTGGTTGTTCTTGTTGTTCTTGTTGTTCCGGTTCTTCATGTTGTTGTTCTTGTTGTTGTTGTTGTTCTTATTTTTGTTGTCGTTGTTGTTGTTTTTCTTGCTGTTCTTGTTCTTGTTGTCCTTGTTGTTCTTGCAGGTCATGTTATTCTTGTTGTTCATGTTGTTGTTGTTCTTGTTGTTGTTGTTCTTGTTGTTCTTGTTGTTGTTGTTCTTGTTGTTCTTGCTGTTCTTGTTGTTCTTGTTGTTGTTGATGTTGTTGTTGCTCTTGCTGTTCTTGTTGTTCTTGTTGTTCTTCTTGTTGTTCTTCTTCTTGTTGTTGTTGTTCTTGTTTATGTTATTCTTGTTGTTGTTGTTGTTCTTGTTGTTCCTGTTGTTGTTGTTGTTCTTGTTGTTCTTGTTGTTGTTGTTCATGTAGTTCTTCTTGTTGTTGTTCTTGCTGTTGTTGTTCCTGTTGTTGTTGTTGTTGTTCTTGCTGTTCTTGTTCTTGTTGCTCTTGTTGTTCCTGTTGTTCTTGTTGTTCTTGTTGTTCTTGTCGTTCCTGTTGTTCTTGTTGTTCTTGTTGTTCTTGTTGTTCTTGTTGTTCTTGTTGTTCTTGTTGTTGTTGTTGTTCTTGTTGTTGTTCGTGTTGTTCTTGTTGTTGTTCTTGTTTTTGTTGTTCTTGTTGTTGTTGTTCTTGTTGTTGTTGTTCCCGTTGTTCTTGTTCTTGTTGTTGTTGTTGTTGTTCTTGTTGTCGTTGTTGTTGTTGTTGTTCTTGTTGCTCTTGTTGCTCTTGTTGCTCTTGTTGCTCTTGTTGCTCTTGTTGCTCTTGTTGCTGTTGTTGCTGTTGTTGTTCTGGTTGTTGATGTTCTTGTTGTTTATGTTGTTGTTGTTCTTTTTGTTCTTGTTGTTGTTGTTGTTGTTCTTGGTCTTGTTGTTCTTGTTGTTCTTGATGTTCTTGTTGTTCTTGTTGTTCTTGTTGTTCTTGTTGTTCATGTTGTTGTGGTTCTGGTAGATGTTGTTGTTGTTGTTCTTGTTCTTGTTGTTCTCGTTGCTCTTGCTGTTCTTGTTGTTCTTGTTGTTCTTGCTGTTCTTGTTCTTGTTGCTCTTGTTGTTCTTGTTGTTCTTGTTGTTCTTGTTGTTCTTGCTGTTGTTGTTGTTCTTGTTGTTGTTCGTGTTGTTCTTGTTGTTGTTCTTGTTTTTGTTGTTGTTGTTGTTGTTGTTGTTGTTCTTCCTGTTCTTGTTCTTGTTGTTCTTGTTGTTCTTGTTGTTCTTGTTGTTCTTGCTGTTCTTTCTGTTCTTGTTGTTCTTGTAGTTCCGGTTGTTCTTGTTGTTGTTGTTGTTCTTGTTTTTGTTGTTCTTGTTGTTGTTGTTGTTGTTCTTGCTGTTCTTGTTCTTGTTGCTCTTGTCGTTCTTGATGTTCTTGTTGTTGTTGTTGTTGTTGTTGTTGTTGTTGTTGTTGTTGTCCTTGTTGTTCTTGTTGTTCTTGTTGCTCTTGTTGTTCTTGTTGTTCTTGTTGTTCTTGTTGTTCTTGTTGCTCTTGTTGCTGTTGTTGTTCTTGTTGTTCTGATTGTTGATGTTCTTGTTGTTCATGTTGTTGTTGTTCTTGTTGTTCTTGTTGTTGTTGTTGTTGTTCTGGTTGTTGTTGTTGTTGTTCTTGCTGTTCTTGTTGTTCTTGTTGTTGTTGATGTTGTTGTTGTTGTTGCTCTTGCTGTTCTTGTTGTTCTTGTTGTTCTTCTTCTTGTTGTTGTTGTTCTTGTTTATGTTATTCTTGTTGTTGTTGTTGTTCTTGTTGTTCTTGTTGTTATGTTCATGTAGTTCTTCTTGTTGTTGTTCTTGCTGTTCTTGTTCTTGTTGTTCTTGTTGTCCTTGCTGTTCTTGTTGTTATTGTTGTTGTTGTCCTTGTTGTTCTTGTTGTTCTTGTTGATCTTGTTGTTCTTGTTGTTCTTGGTGTTCTTGTTGTTCTTGTTGTTCTAGTTGTTGTTGTTGTTGTTGTTCTTGTTGTTCTTGTTGTTCTTGTTGCTCTTGTTGTTCTTGTTGTTCTTGTTGTTCTTGTTGTTCTTGTTGTTCTTGCTGTTCTTGTTCTTGTTACTCTTGTTGTTCTTGTTGTTGATCGTGTTGTTCTTGTTGTTGTTCTTGTTTTTGTTGTTGTTGTTGTTGTTGTTCTTCCTGTTCTTGTTCTTGTTGTTCTTGTTGTTCTTATTGTTCTTGTTGTTCTTGCTGTTCTTTCTGTTCTTGTTGTTCTTGTTGTTCCGGTTGTTCTTGTTGTTGTTGTTTTTCTTGTTTTTGTTGTTCTTGTTGTTGTTGTTCTTGCTGTTCTTGTTCTTGTTGCTCTTGTTGTTCTTGATGTTCTTGTTGTTGGTGTTGTTGTTGTTGTTGTTGTCCTTGTTGTTCTTGTTGTTCTTGTTGCTCTTGTTGTTCTTGTTGTTCTTGTTGCTCTTGTTGTTCTTGTTGCTCTTGTTGCTGTTGTTGTTCTTGTTGTTCTGATTGTTGATGTTCTTGTTGTTCATGTTGTTGTTGTTCTTGTTGTTCTTGTTGTTGTTGTTGTTCTGGTTGTTGTTCTTGTTGTTCTTGCTGTTCTTGTTGTTCTTGTTGTTGTTGATGTTGTTGTTGTTGTTGCTCTTGCTGTTCTTGTTGTTCTTGTTGTTCTTCTTGTTGTTCTTCTTCTTGTTGCTGTTGTTCTTGTTTATGTTATTCTTGTTGTTGTTGTTGTTCTTGTTGTTCCTGTTGTTGTTGTTGTTCTTGTTGTTCTTGTTGTTGTTGTTCATGTAGTTCTTCTTGTTGTTGTTCTTGCTGTTGTTGTTCCTGTTGTTGTTGTTGTTGTTCTTGCTGTTCTTGTTCTTGTTGCTCTTGTTGTTCCTGTTGTTCTTGTTGTTCTTGTTGTTCTTGTCGTTCCTGTTGTTCTTGTTGTTCTTGTTGTTCTTGTTGTTCTTGTTGTTCTTGTTGTTGTTGTTGTTCTTGTTGTTGTTCGTGTTGTTCTTGTTGTTGTTCTTGTTTTTGTTGTTCTTGTTGTTGTTGTTCTTGTTGTTGTTGTTGTTGTTGTTGTTCTTCCTGTTCTTGTTCTCGTTGTTCTCGTTGTTCTCGTTGTTCTCGTTGTTCTCGTTGTTCTCGTTGTTCTTGTTGTTCTTGTTGTTCTTGTTGTTCTTGTTGTTCTTGTTGTTCTTGTTGTTCTTGTTATTCCGGTTGTTCTTGTTGTTCTTGTTCTTGTTGTTCTTGCTGTTCATGATGTCTTGTTGTCCTTGTTGTTCTTGTTGTTCTTGTTGTTCTTGTTGTTCTTGTTGTTGTTGTGCTAGTTGTTCTTGTTCTTGTTGTTCTTGTTGTTCTTGTTGTTGTTGTGCTAGTTGTTCTTGTTCTTGTTGTTCTTGTTGTTCTTGTTGTTGTTGTTGTTCTTGTTGTTGTTCGTGTTGTTCTTGTTGTTGTTCTTGTTATTGTTGTTCTTGTTGTTGTTGTTCTTCCTGTTCTTGTTCTCGTTGTTCTCGTTGTTCTCGTTGTTCTCGTTGTTCTCGTTGTTCTCGTTGTTCTCGTTGTTCTCGTTGTTCTCGTTGTTCTTGTTGTTCTTGTTGTTCTTGTTGTTGTTGTTGTTCTTGTTGTTCTTGTTGTTCTTGTTGTTCTTGTTGTTCTTGTTGTTCTTGTTGTTCTTGTTGTTCTTGTTGTTCTTGTTGTTCTTGTTGTTCTTGTTGTTCTTGTTGTTCTTGTTGTTCTTGTTGTTCTTGTTGTTCTTGTTGTTCTTGTTGTTCTTGTTGCTCTTGTTGTTCTTGTTGTTCTTGTTGTTCTTGTTGTTCTTGCTGTTCTTGTTGTTCTTGTTGTTGTTGCTGTTCTTGCTGTTCTTGTTGTAGTTGTTGTTTTTGTTGATCTTGTTGTTCTTGTTGTTCTTGTTGTTGTTCTTGTTGTTGTTGTTGTTCTTGCTGTTCTTGTTGTAGTTGTAGTTGTTGTCCTTGTTATTGTTGTAGTTCTTGTTGTTCTTGTTGTTCTTGTTGTTCTTGTTGTTCTTGTTGTTCTTGTTGTTCTTGTTGTTCTTGTTGTTCTTGTTGTTCTTGTTGTTCTTGTTGTTCTTGTTGTTCTTGTTGTTCTTGTTGTTCTTGTTGCTCTTGTTGTTCTTGTTGTTTTTGTTGATCTTGTTGTTCTTATTGTTCTTGTTGTTCTTGTTGTTCTTCTTGCTGTTCTGGTTGTTCTTGTTGTTCTTGTTATTATTGTTGTTCTCGTTGATCTCTTTGTTCTCGTTGTTCTCGTTGTTCTCGTTGTTCTCGTTGCTCTCGTTGAGCTTGTTGTTCTTGTTGTTCTTGTTGTTCTTGTTGTTCTTGTTGTTCTTGTTGTCCTTGTTGTTCTTGTTGTTCTTGTTGTTCTTGTTGTTCTTGTTGTTCTTGTTGTTCTTGTTGTTCTTGTTCTTCTTGTTGATCTTGTTGTTCTCGTTGTTCTTGTTGTTAATGTTGTTCTTGTTGTTCTTCTTGTTGTTGTTCTAGTTGTCCTTGTTGTTGTTGTTCTGGTTGTTCTTGTTGTTCTTGTTGTTCTTGTTGTTCCGGTTGTTCTTGTTGTTCTTGTTCTTGTTGTTCTTGCTGTTCATGTTGTCTTGTTGTCCTTGTTGTTCTAGTTGTTCTTGTTGTTCTTGTTGTTCTTGTTGTTCTTGTTGTTCTTGTTGTTGTTGTGCTAGTTGTTCTTGTTGTTGTTGTTCTGGTTGTTCTTGTTGTTCTTGTTGTTCCGGTTGTTCATGTTGTTGTTCTTGTTGTTGTTGTTGTTCTTATTTTTGTTGTCGTTGTTGTTGTTTTTCTTGCTGTTCTTGTTCTTGTTGTCCTTGTTGTTCTTGCAGGTCATGTTATTCTTGTTGTTCTTGTTGTTCTTGTTGTTCTTGTTGTTCTTGTTGTTCTTGTTGTTCTTGTTGTTCTTGTTGCTCTTGTTGTTCTTGTTGTTCTTCTTGTTCTTCTTGTTCTTGTTGTTCTTGTTGTTGTTATTGTTGTTGTTGTTCTTGTTGTTCTTGTTGTTCTTGTTGTTCTTGTTGTTCTTGTTGTTCCTGTTGTTCTTGTTGTTCTTGTTGTTCTTGTTGTTCTTGTTGTTCTTGTTGTTCTTGTTGTTCTTGTTGTTCTTGTTGTTCTTGTTGTTCTTGTTGTTCTTGTTGTTCTTGTTGTTCTTGTTGTTCTTGTTGTTCTTGTTGTTCTTGTTGTTCTTGTTGTTCTTGTTGTTCTTGTTGTTCATGTTGCTGTTGTTTTTGTTGATCTTGTTGTACTTGTTCTTGTTGTTCTTGTTGATCTTGTTGTACTTGTTCTTGTTGATCTTGTTGTTGTTCTTGTTGTTCTTGTTGTTCTTGTTGTTCTTATTGTTCTTATTGTTCTTGTTGTTCTTGTTGTTAATGTTGTTCTTGTTGTTCTTCTTGTTGTTGTTCTAGTTGTCCTTGTTGTTGTTGTTCTGGTTGTTCTTGTTGTTCTTGTTGTTCTTGTTGTTCTTGTTGTTCTTGTTGTTCCGGTTGTTCTTGTTGTTCTTGTTCTTGTTGTTCTTGCTGTTCATGTTGTCTTGTTGTCCTTGTTGTTCTTGTTGTTCTTGTTGTTCTTGTTGTTCTTGTTGTTCTTGTTGTTCTTGTTGTTCTTGTTGTTCTTGTTGTTCTTGTTGTTGTTGTGCTAGTTGTTCTTGTTGTTGTTGTTCTGGTTGTTCTTGTTGTTCTTGTTGTTCCGGTTGTTCATGTTGTTGTTCTTGTTGTTGTTCTTGTTGTTGTTGTTGTTCTTATTTTTGTTGTCGTTGTTGTTGTTTTTCTTGCTGTTCTTGTTCTTGTTGTTCTTGTTGTACTTGCAGGTCATGTTGTTCTTGTTGTTCTTGTTGTTCTTGTTGTTCTTGTTGTTCTTGTTGTTCTTGTTGTTCTTGTTGTTCTTGTTGTTCTTGTTGCTCTTGTTGTTCTTGTTGTTCTTCTTGTTCTTCTTGTTCTTGTTGTTCTTGTTGTTGTTATTGTTGTTGTTGTTCTTGTTGTTCTTGTTGTTCTTGTTGTTCCTGTTGTTCTTGTTGTTCTTGTTGTTCTTGTTTTTCTTGTTGTTCATGTTGCTGTTGTTCTTGTTGATCTTGTTGTACTTGTTCTTGTTGTTCTTGTTGATCTTGTTGTACTTGTTCTTGTTGATCTTGTTGTTGTTCTTGTTGTTCTTGTTGTTCTTATTGTTCTTGTTGTTCTTGGTGTTCTTGTTGCTCTCGTCGTTGTTGTTCCCGTTGTTCTTGTTCTTGTTGTTTTTGTTGTTGTTGTTCCCGTTGTTCTTGTTCTTGTTGTTGTTGTTGTTGTTCTTGT